>NC_039367.1:125002593-125002954 GCF_003573695.1 Papaver somniferum
TGTGGGATGCCTTACAGAAGAAATACGATATTGAAGAAGCCAGATCAAAGAAATATGTTGTAAGCCGCTACCTGAGATATCAAATGGTGGATGAAAAATTAGTCGTTTCTCAGGCTCATGAACTTCAGAAAATAGCTCATGAAATTATGACGGAAGGTATGAAAACTGATGAACAATTTCAAATATCTGTATTGATTGATAAATTACCCCCATCTTGGAAAGATTTTCATAATACTTTGCGTCATAAAACTAAGGAGTTTTCTCTTGAAAGTTTGATTTTTAAGCTCAGGGTTAAAGAGGAAGCACGGGAACAAGAAAGAAAAGAAGAGATTCTTATCATTTCCAACAACAAGAATCAGAC
>NC_039367.1:125002964-125159532 GCF_003573695.1 Papaver somniferum
AGTACGAGTTCTGAACTTAGAATAGAAGAACATAGAACTGCAAAAACTAGAGACGCTGAAATTGAACCTAGGCATAGCAAAAGGTCTAGGATTGCGACAAATTATGGTTCTGACTTTGAAGTCTATACCCTAGAGGAAGACCCTTCTAGTCTTCAAGAGGCACTTAAGTCTCTTCAATCCGGTTTTGGCAAGAAGCCATAGAAAATGAAATGGACTCCCATAATCTTAATAGAACTTGGCACCTAGCAGATTTACCCGCTGGTTGCAAAGCAATAGGTTGTAAATGGGTACTTAAAAGGAAGTTGAACCCTGATGGTACAATAGAGAAACACAAAGCTAGGTTGGTAGCTAAAGGATACAGACAAAGAGAAGATGTAGATTTCTTTGATACTTATTCTCCTGTTACAAGATTGACATCTATTCGGGTTTTGATTGTTGTTGCTGCTGTGCATAATCTTGTTGTTCATCAAATGGATGTTAAAATAACTTTTTTGAATGGTGAATTAGAAGAAGAAATTTACATGGAACAACCTGAAGGTTTTGTTGTTCTTGGTCAAGAACATAAAGTGTGTAAGTTAGATAAGTCACTGTATGGTCTGAAACAAGCTCCTAAGCAATGGCATGAAAAATTTGTTAACTTGATGATTTCACAAGGTTTCAGAATTAATGAAAGTGACAAATGCATATACTATAAGTTTGAAAATAATACATGCATCATGATTTGTTTGTATGTGTATGATTTGCTGATTTTTGGTTCAAACTTTTCTGTGGTTGAAGAAACTAAGAATATGCTTAAGTCTAACTTTGAAATGAAAGATATGGGTGAAGCTAGTGTAATTCTGGGAATTAAGATTACTAGAACTAATGATGGAATTTCTTTGGATCAGTCTCATTATATTGAAAAGATTTTAAAGAAGTACAACTATTTTGATTGTAAACATGTGAGTACTCCTTTTGATGCTAGTGTTAAAATGTTTAGAAATACTGGTGATAGTATTAGACAATCTGAATATGCTAGTATAATTGGTTGTCTTCTTTATGCAACTGATTGTACCAGACCAGACATTGCATATGCAGTGGGGGTTTTATGCAGGTTTACCAGTTTTGCTGGTTTGGAACACTGGAATGCAGTTGAGAGGGTTATGCGGTATCTTAAAAAGACCGTTAACCTAGGATTACACTATAAGAGATTTCCTGCAGTCCTTGAAGGATACAGCGATGCTGATTGGAACTCTCTTTCAGATGACTCCAAGTCCACTAATGGATATTTGTTTAATATTGTTGGTGGCGTTGTGTCTTGGAAGTCAAAGAAACAAACAATTCTGGCTCAATCTACGATGGAGTCTGAATTGATAGCACTAGCAGCAGCTAGTGAAGAAGCCGGATGGTTGAGAAACTTGCTTTCTCAAATTCCTGTATGGGATAGACCGATTCCAGATATTATGATCCATTGTGATAATGAAGTTGCAATTGCAAAAGTACAGAACTGCTTTTATAACGGTAAGAATCGACAAATGCGTCGAAAGCACACACAGTTAGGGAGTCTCTCACAACTAGTGTTGTACGTATGGACCATGTCAGGTCGGAAGAGAACTTAGTTGATCCTTTGACGAAAGGATTAGCTAGGGAAAAGGTATTATATACCTCTAAAGGCATGGGACTTTTGCCCACTAGAATTTGAGTCATTTTGTGATGGATACCCACCTAGAAATAGGTTCAAAGGGAATAACGATTCACAAATGATATTGAGATAGAATCATGCATCTTTCCCATGGCATGATATCCTGAAGCGGGTTAAGGTTGAGTTCTTTAGCTCTTAATGAAGTCTATAGATCTGTATAGAGTGGGGTACCAAGCTACAGGAGTACTTTTGATAGACTCACCTATGTGAATGAGAAAGTGTGGCCGCTTTCTATGAGAAGATGGGCAGTTCTCTAGAACATTCATTGAATCTGGGATAGGCACAAGGCCGTAATGTGCTGGCATTTAGGACTTTACTCTTAGTATAGTTGTGTGTATATTAAGTAATTCGTTCTCTCCATAGAGTTCAAAGACATATGTTCACTCTGTGTCAGAGTTCTGAGAATTTAATACTATGTAATGGTTCAAAACCGAAAGGTACCTTTGCTTATGCACATAACTATACAGATTTTGCTCAACGATTTTAAAAAATATAAGTTGGGGATTGTTGGGATATATGTTTTAAAATAATTATTTTGTACATTTATATCAACAATTCGAGCTTGGCCTAGTGGTTAAGCATTTTTAGCCTAGAGGGATAGGTCTCAGGATCGAATCCCTCCCCCTACTGATGGGTGTATATATATAAATAATATATATATAACATTTGTCCGGGAGCGGGGCCTTGGGGGTCTTGGGAGGTCTCTTGAATTTGGAAAGTAATTTTTGCTCCTTTTAAAAAGATTTTTTCAAAACGTTTTCACAGGTTTTAATTACAGATTAAATAGTATTTATTCTGGCATAAATTACTTGACCGTTTTTGGACTGTTACACAGGATTTTATGGAGACAATTAAAACCAAAATTTATTCCCATTAATTTTGTCTTAATTGCGAAGGCTATAATAAGCCAGTTTTGAGAAACAAAAAAAAGAGTTTTCCATATACCGTTTTTGTGAATCAAGTGAACAAGTTTTTCTGAGCAAGATTAAAAGAGTGAAAGTGATCGATTTCTCACTGTGTGCGTGAGATATCTAAGAGAGTTTTTCTCGGCTGTTTTATCCTGGGGACATTGTGACAAAGAAAGACTGCTTGCACAAAACTCAAGGCAGAGCCACAAAACGTCTTAAAGAGAGCGACCTGGTCGTGACTCAGCCGCAATCCAGTTTTTGTGTTTAACCTTTGTTTTGCAGGAGTGAAATCAACAATAGTTCTAACAATTTTAAGACGTGTCTTTCTGCAATCTGAAAAGAAAACCGTTGTTGATATCAACAAGCCGTTCAAGTTTGAAGGACTTCATTTCATAAGATGGAAGCTGAAGTTGTTTTTCAACCTCACACTGATGAAGTTGAACATGATGGTGGACTCCATCAAACCAGCTAATCCACAAGATGCAGAAGCTGCGAAAAAAGCAACTCCAGCCGCAACAACTGCAACTCCTCAACCAACTGAAGAACCTGTTGAGACCCAAACTGCTGAAGAAAAACAAAAAGCCTATGAAAAATGGATTGATAATGACTTTGATTGCAAAAACTATATTTTGAATGCTTTGTCTGACGATTTATACGAATATTACTCTATATTAGATACTACTAAAGATATGTGGGATGCCTTACAGAAGAAATACGATATTGAAGAAGCCAGATCAAAGAAATATGTTGTAAGCCGCTACCTGAGATATCAAATGGTGGATGAAAAATTAGTCGTTTCTCAGGCTCATGAACTTCAGAAAATAGCTCATGAAATTATGACGGAAGGTATGAAAACTGATGAACAATTTCAAATATCTGTATTGATTGATAAATTACCCCCATCTTGGAAAGATTTTCATAATACTTTGCGTCATAAAACTAAGGAGTTTTCTCTTGAAAGTTTGATTTTTAAGCTCAGGGTTAAAGAGGAAGCACGGGAACAAGAAAGAAAAGAAGAGATTCTTATCATTTCCAACAACAAGAATCAGACTCAGCCGAGTTTGAAACCTAAGAAAAAACCAATCAAACCTGACCAGAACCAAAGGAAAGGAAAACCTAATCAAAACAAGAACTCACACCCATCCAAGAGATTTCAGAATTCTGATTCTTAGTTCCTTTGTTATGCCTGCGGTAAACCAAACCACATGGCTAGGGATTGCAGGAATAACAAAGGAAAGAATTACGCACAATCTAATGCTGTTGAAAGAGTTATAATTTCCATGGTTTATAATCCACAGATTCACATGGTTGGTGGAACCGATGGGTGGTGGATAGATAGTGGCGCTTCACGCCATTGTTGTTTTGATAGGTCCCTATTTAATAGCCATGCAGAAATCAAGGATAAGAAAGTGTTGTTGGGATACTCCCATACCACTAATGTGAAAGGTTCTGGTACGGTAGAACTGAAGTTTACTTCTGGGAAGACAATTATGCTGAAAGATGTCCTCCACAATCCAGAAATGAGAAAGAATCTTGTTTCCGGATATCTTCTCAACAAGTATGGGTTGTATCAAACTATTGGATCTGATGTTTACACAATTATTAAAAACAAAGTGTTTGTAGGAAAGGGTTATGCTGCTGATGGAATGCTTAAGCTTAATGTTGAAATGAATAAAATTGCGTCTTCTTCTTATATGGTGTGTACTTTTAATGTTTAGCATGCTAGACTTTGTCATGTGAACAGTAGATCTGTAGATACCATGAGCAAGCAAGGTCTTATTCCAAAACTTTCCATGCATGATTTTGAAAAATGTGAATCTTGTAGTCAAGCAAAAATAACCAAGAGTTCCCATAAATCTGTTGTTAGAGAATCTGAGCCTTTAGAGTTAGTGCATTCTGATTTGTGTGAATAGGAAGGTATGTTAACTAGAAATGGAAATAGATATGTGATGACTTTCATTTATGATTATTCTAATTATACCTATGTTTACTTGCTATGTCATAAGAATGAAGCTATTGAAAAATTCAAGGTTTTTATTGTTGAAGTTGAAAATCAATTTGGTAGGAAAATTAAGAGATTTCGTAGTGATAGAGGAACTGAATATGATTCTAAACCATTCACTGAAATTTATGAATCTTCTGGAATTATACATGAAAAAACTGTTCCTTATAACCCTGAAATGAATGGAAAAGCTGAAAGAAAGAATCGTACTTTTACTACTCTTGTGACTGCATGTTTGTTGAATTCTAGTGCTGCCCCTCATTGTTAGGGAGAAATTTTGTTGACTGTTTGTTATGTCTTGAATCGTGTTACAAATTCAAAAACTAAAATTTCACCGTATAAACTTTGGAGAAACAGAAAACCAAATGTATATTATTTTAAGTATGGGGTTGTTTGGCTTATGTTCGTATTCCTGATCCTAAAAGATCAAAACTAGATAGTAAAGCTTATGAATGTGTTTTTGTTGGGTATGCTCAAAACAGTAAAGCTTATAGATTTTTTGATCTTAATAATAAAGTTATTATTGAATCTATTGATGCTGATTTCTTTGAAGATAGATTTCCTTTTAAATCTAGAAATAGTGGGGTTTCTCTACCTAGTACGAGTTCTGAACTTAGAATCGAAGAACATAAAACTGCAGAAACTAGAGACGCTGAAATTGAACCTACGCGTAGCAAAAGGGCTAGGATTGCGACAGATTTTGGTTCTGACTTTGAAGTCTATACCCTAGAGGAAGACCCTTCTAGTCTTCAAGAGGCACTTAATTCTCCTGAATCCGGTTTTTGGCAAGAAGCCATAGAAAATGAAATGGACTCCCATAATCTTAATGGAACTTGGCACCTAGCAGATTTACCCCCTGGTTGCAAAGCAAATGGTTTTAAATGGTTACTTAAAAGGAAGTTGAACCCTGATGGTACAGTAAACAAACACAAAGCTAGGTTGGTAGCTAAAGGATATAGACAAAGAGAAGATGTAGATTTCTTTGATACTTATTCTCCTGTTACAAGATTGACTTATATTCGTGTTTTGATTGTTGTTGCTGCTGTGCATAATCTTTTTGTTCATCAAATGGATGTTAAAACAACTTTTTTGAATGGTGAATTAGAAGAAGAAATTTACATGGAACAACCTTAAGGTTTTGTTGTTCCTGGTCAAGAACATAAAGTGTGTAAGTTAGATAAGTCACTGTATGTTCTGAAACAAGCTCTTAAGCAATGGTTTCACATGGTTTCAGAATTAATGAAAGTGACAAATGCATATACTATAAGTTTGAAAATAATACATGCATCATGATTTGTTTGTATGTGGATGATTTGCTGATTTTTGGTTCAAACTTGTCTGTGGTTGAAGAAACTAAGATTATGCTTAAGTCTAACTTTGAAATGAAAGATTTGGGTGAAGCTAGTGTAATTTTGGGAATTAAAATTACTAGAACTAATGATGGCATTTCTTTGGATCAGTCTCATTATATTGAAAAGATTTTAAAGAAGTGCAACTATTTTGATTGTAAACCTGTGAGTACTCCTTTTGATGCTAGTGTTAAACTGTTTAAGAATACTGGTGATAGCATTAGACAATCTGAATATGCTAGTATAATTGGTTGTCTTCGTTATGCAACTGATTGTACCAGACCAGACATTGCATATGCAATGGGGTTTTTATGCAGGTTTACCAGTTGTCCTGGTTTGGAACACTGGAATGCAGTTGAGAGGGTTATGCGGTATCTTAAAAGACCGTTAACCTAGGATTACACTATAAGAGATTTCCTACAGTCCTTGTAGGATACAACAATGCTGATCGGAACTCTCTTTCAGATGACTCCAAGTCCACTGGTAGATATTTGTTTAATATTGATGATGACGCTGTGTCTTTGAAGTCAAAGAAACAGACAATTCTGGCTCAATCTACGATGGAGTCTGAATTGATAGCACTAGCAGCAGCTAGTGAAGAAGCAGGATGGTTGAGAAACTTTCTTTCTCAAATTCATGTATGGGATAGACCGGTACCAGCTATTATGATCTATTGTGATAATGAAGCTGCAATTCCAAAAGTACATAACTGCTTTTATAACGGTAAGAATCGACAAATGCGTCGAAATCACAGCACAACTAGGGAGTTTCTCACAACTAGTGTTGTACGTGTGGAACATGTTAGGTCGGAAGAGAACTTAGCTGATCCTTTGACGAAAGGATTAGCGAGGGAAAAGGTATTATATACCTCTAAAGGCATGGGACTTCTTCCCACTAGAAGTTGAGTCATTTTGTGATGGATACCCACCTAAAAATACGTTCAAAGGGAATAAACGATTCACAAATGATATGGACATAGAATCATGCATCTTTCCCATGGCATGATATCCTGAAGCGGGTTAAGGTTGAGTTCTTTAACTCGTAATGAAGTCTATAGCTCTGTATAGAGTGGGGTACCAAGCTACAGGAGTACTTTTGATAGACCCACTTAAGTGAATGAGAAAGTGTGGCCGCTTTCTAGGAGAACATGGGCAGTTCTCTAGAACATTCATTGAAACTGGGATAGGCACAAGGCCGTAATGTGCTGGCATTTAGGACTTTACTCTTAGTATAGTTGTGTGTATATTAAGTAATTCTTTCTCTCCATAGAGTTCAAAGACATATGTTCACTCTGTGTAAGAGTTTTGAGAATTTAATACTATGTAAAGGTTCAAAACTGAAAGGTTCCTTTGCTTATGCACATAACTATACAGATATTTCTCAATGATTTTAAAAAATATAAGTGGGGGATTGTTGGGATATATGTTTTAAAATTATTATTTTGTACATTTATATCAACAATTCGAGCTTGGCCTAGTGGTTAAGCATTTTGGGCCTGGAGGGATAGGTCTCAGGATCGAATCCCTCCCCCTACTGATGGGTGTATATATATAAATAATATATATATATAACATTAGTCCGGAAGCGGGGTCTTGGGAGGTCTCTTGAATTTGGAAAGTAATTTTTGCTCCTCTAGAAAAGATTTTTTCAAAACGTTTTCACAGGTTTTAATTACAGATTAAATAGTATTTATTCTGGCATAAATTACTTGACCGTTTTTGGACTGTTACACAGGATTTTATGGAGACAATTAAAACCAAAATTTATTCCCTTTAATTTTGTCTTAATTGCGAAGGCTATAATAAGCCAGTTTTGAGAAACAAAAAAAAAGAGTTTTTCATATACCGTTTTTGTGAATCAAGAGACCAAGTTTTTCTGAGCAAGATTAAAAGAGTGAAAGTGATCGATTTCTCACTGTGTGCGTGAGAGATCGACGAGAGTTTTTCTCGGCTGTTTTATCCTAGGGACGTTGTGACAAAGAAAAACTGCTTGCACAAAACTCAAGGCAGAGCCACGAAACGTCTTAAAGGGAGCGACCTGGTCGTGACTCAGCCGCAATCCAGTTTTTGTGTTTAACCTTTGTTTTGCAGGAGTGAAATCAACAATAGTTCTAACAATTTTAAGACGTGTCTTTCTGCCATGGAATCTGAAAAGAAAACCGTTGCTGATATCAACAAGCCGTTCAAGTTTGAAGGACTTCATTTCAGAAGATGGAAGCTAAAGTTGTTTTTCTACCTCAAACTGATGAAGTTGCACATGATGGTGGACTCCATCAAACCAGCTAATCCACAAGATGCAGAAGCTGCGAAAAAAGCAACTCCAGCCGCAACAACTTCAACTCCTCAACCAACTGAAGAACCTGTTGAGACCCAAACTGCTGAAGAAAAACAAAAAGCTTATGAAAAATGGATTGATATTGACTTTGATTGCAAAAACTATATTTTGAATGCTTTGTCTGACGATTTATACGAATATTACTCTACATTTGATACTACTAAAGATGTGTGGGATGCCTTACATAAGAAATACGATACTGAAGAAGCCGGATCAAAGAAATATGCTGTAAGCCGCTACCTGAAATATAAAATGGTGGATGAAAATTCAGTCGTTGGTCAGGCTCATGAACTTCAGAAAATAGCTCATGAAATTATGACGGAAGGTATGAAAACTGATGAACAATTTCAAGTATCTGTATTGATTGATAAATTACCCCCATCTTGGAAATATTTTCATAATACTTTGAGTCATAAAACTAAGGAGTTTTCTCTTGAAAGTTTGATTTCTAAGCTCAAGGTTGAAGAGGAGCACGGAAACAAGACAGAAAGGAAGAGATTCTTATCGTTTCCAACAATATGAATCAGACTCAACTGAGTTTGAAACCTAAGAAAAAACCAATGAAACCTGACCAGAACCAAAGGAAAGGAAAACCTAATCAAAACAAGAACTCAAACCCATCCAAGATTTTTAAGAATACTGATTCTGAATTCCTTTGTTATGCCTGCGGTAAATCAAACCACATGGCTAGGGATTGCAGGAATAACCAAGGAAATAATAACGCACAAGCTAATTCTGCTGAAAGCGTTATAATTTCCATGGTTTCTGATCCAGAGATTCACATGGTTGGTGGAACCGATGGGTGGTGGATAGACAGTGGTGCTTCGCGTCATTGTTGTTTTGATAGGTCCCTATTTAAGAGCTATGCATAAATCAAGGATAAGAAAGTGTTGTTGGGAGACTCCCATACCACTAATGTGAAAGGTTCTGGTACGGTAGAACTGAAGTTTACTTCTGGGAAGACAATTATGCTGAAAGATGTCCTCCACACTCCAGAAATGAGAAAGAATCTTGTTTCCGGCTATCTTCTCAACAAGGCTGGGTTGTATCAAACTATTGGATCTGATGTTTACACAATTACTAAAAACAGAGTGTTTGTAGGGAAGGGTTATACTGCTGATGGAATGTTTAAGCTAAATGTTGAAATGAATAAAATTGCATCTTCTTATTATATGGTGTGTAATTTTAATGTTTGGCATGCTAGACTTTGTCATGTGAACAGTAGATCAGTAGATACCATGAGCAAGCAAGGTCTTATTCCAAAACTTTCCATGCATGATTTTGAAAAATGTGAATCTTGTAGTCAAGCAAAAATAACCAAGAGTTCTCATAAATCTGTTGTTAGAGAATCTGAGCCTTTAGAGTTAGTGCATTCTGATTTGTGTGAATATGAAGGTATATTAACTAGAAATGGAAAAAGATATGTGATGACTTTCATTGATGATTATTCTAAGTATACCTATGTTTACTTGCTAAGTCATAAGAATGAAGCTATTGAAAAATTCAAGGTATTTATTGTTGAAGTTGAAAATCAATTTGGTAGGAAAATTAAGAGATTTCGTAGTGATAGAGGAACTGAATATGATTATAAACCATTCACTGAAATTTATGAATCTTCTAGAATTATACATGAAAAAACTGCTCCTTATAACCCTGAATGAATGGAAAAGCTGAAAGAATGAATCGTACTTTTACTACTCTTGTGACTGCATGTTTGTTGAGTTCTGGTGCTGCCCCTCATTGGTGGGGAGAAATATTGTTGACTGTTTGTTATGTTTTGAATCGTGTTACAAATTCAAAAACTAAAATTTCACCGTATGAACTTTGGAGAAACAGAAAACCAAATGTATCTTATTTTAAAGTATGGGGTTGTTTTGTTTATGTTCGTATTCCTGATCCTAAAAGATCAAAACTAGGTAGTAAAGCTTATGAATGTGTTTTTGTTGGGTATGCTCAAAACAGTAAAGCTTATATATTTTTTGATCTTAATAATAAAGTTATTATTGAATCTATTGATGCTTATTTCTTTGAAGATAGATTTCCTTTTAAATCTAGAAATAGTGGGGGTTCTCTACCTAGTACGAGTTCTGAACTTAGAATAGAAGAACATAGAACTGCAAAAACTAGAGACGCTGAAATTGAACCTAGGCATAGCAAAAGGTCTAGGATTGCGACAAATTATGGTTCTGACTTTGAAGTCTATACCCTAGAGGAAGACCCTTCTAGTCTTCAAGAGGCACTTAAGTCTCTTCAATTCGGTTTTGGCAAGAAGCCATAGAAAATGAAATGGACTCCCATAATCTTAATAGAACTTGGCACCTAGCAGATTTACCCCCTGGTTGCAAAGCAATAGGTTGTAAATGGGTACTTAAAAGGAAGTTGAACCCTGATGGTACAGTAGACAAACACAAAGCTAGGTTGGTAGCTAAAGGATATAGACAAAGAGAAGATGTAGATTTCTTTGATACTTATTCTCCTGTTACAAGATTGACTTATATTCGTGTTTTGATTATTGTTGCTGCTGTGATAATCTTGTTGTTCATAAAATGGATGTTAAAACAGCTTTTTTGAATGGTGAATTAGAAGAAGAAATTTACATGGAACAACCTGAAGGTTTTGTTGTTCCTGGTCAAGAACATAAAGTGTGTAAGTTAGATAAGTCACTGTATGGTCTGAAACAAGCTCTTAAGCAATGGCATGAAAAATTTAATAACTTGATGATTTCACATGGTTTCAGAATTAATGAAAGTGACAAATGCATATACTATAAGTTTGAAAATGATACATGCATCATGATTTGTTTGTATGTGGATGATTTGCTGTTTTTTGGTTCAAACTTTTCTGTGGTTGAAGAAACTAAGAATATGCTTAAGTCTAACTTTGAAATGAAAGATTTGAGTGAATCTAGTGTAATTCTGGGAATTAAGATTACTATAATTAAGGATGGCATTTATTTGGATCAGTCTCATTATATTGAAAAAGATTTTAAAGAAGTACAACTATTTTGATTGTAAACCTGTGAGTACTCCTTTTGATGCTAGTGTTAAACTGTTTGAGAATACTGGTGATAGTATTAGACAATCTGAATATGCTAGTATAATTGGTTGTCTTCGTTATGCAACTGATTGTACCAGACCAGACATTGCATATGCAGTGGGGGTTTTATGCAGGTTTACCAGTTGTCCTGGTTTGGAACACTGGAATGCAGTTGAGAGGGTTATGCGGTATCTTAAAAAGACCGTTAACCTAGGATTACATTATAAGAGATTTCCTACAGTCCTTGAAGGATACAACGATGCTGATTGGAACTCTCTTTCAGATGACTCCAAGTCCACTGGTGGATATTTGTTTAATATTGCTAGTGGCGCTGTGTCTTGGAAGTCAAAGAAACAGACAATTCTGGCTCAATCTACGATGGAGTCTGAATTGATAGCACTAGCAGCATCTAGTGAAGAAGCAGGATGGTTGAGAAACTTGCTTTCTCAAATTCCTGTATGGGATAGCTCGGTACCATATATTATGATCCATTCTGATACTGAAGATGCAATTGCAAAAGTACAGAACTGCTTTTATAACGGTAAGAATCGACAAATGCGTCGAAAGCACAGTACAATTAGGGAGTTTCTCACAACTAGTGTTGTACGTGTGGACCATGTTAGGTCGGAAGAGAACTTAGCTGATCCTTTGACGAAAGGATTAGCTAGGGAAAAGGTATTATATACCTCTAAAGGCATGGGACTTTTTCCCACTAGAAGTTGAGTCATTTTGTGATGGATACCCACCTAGAAATAGGTTCAAAGGGAATAACGATTCACAAATGATATGGAGATAGAATCATGCATCTTTCCCATGGCATGATATCCTGAAGCGGGTTAAGGTTGAGTTATTTAACTCTTAATGAAGTCTATAGCTTTGTATATAGTGGGGTACCAAGCTACAGGAGTACTTTTGATAGATTCACCTATGTGAATGAGAAAGTGTGGCCGTTTTCTATGAGAACATGGGCAGTTCTCTAGAACATTCATTGAAACTGGGATAGGCACAAGGCCGTAATGTGCTAGCATTTAGGAATTTACTCTTAGTATAGTTGTGTGTATATTAAGTAATTCGTTCTCTCCATAGATTTCAAATACATATGTTCACTCTGTGTCAGAGTTCTGAGAATTTAATACTATGTAAAGGTTCAAAACCGAAAGGTACCTTTCCTTATGCACATAACTATACAGATATTGCTCAATGATTTTAAAAAATATAAGTGGGGGATTGTTGGGATATATGTTTTAAAATAATTATTTTGTACATTTATATCAACAATTCGAGCTTGGCCTAGTGGTTAAGCATTTTGGGCCTGGAGGGATAGGTCTCAGGATCGAATCCCTTCCCCTATTGATGGGTGTATATATATAAATAATATATATATATATATATATATATATAACTTTAGTCCGGAAGCGGGGTCTTGGGAGGTCTCTTGAATTTGGAAAGTAATTTTTGCTCCTCTAGAAAAGATTTTTCAAAACGTTTTCACAGGTTTTAATTACAGCTTAAATAGTATTTATTCTGGCATAAATTACTTGACCGTTTTTGGACTGTTACACAGGATTTTATGGAGACAATTAAAACCAAAATTTATTCTTATTAATTTTATCTTAATTGCGAAGGCTAAATAAGCCAGTTTTGAGAAACAAAAAAAAAGAGTTTTCCATATACCGTTTTTGTGAATCAAGAGACCAAGTTTTTCTGAGCAAGATTAAAAGAGTGAAAGTGATCGGTTTCTCACTGTGTGCGTGAGAGATCGACGAGAGTTTTTCTCGGCTGTTTTATCCTGGGAACGTTGTGACAAAGAAAGACTGCTTGCACAAAACTCAAGGCAGAGCCACGAGATGTCTTAAAGAGAGCGACATGATCTTGACTCAGCCGTAATCCAGTTTTTGTGTTTAACATTTGTTTTGCAGGAGTGAAATCAGCAATAGTTCTAACACCTAGTTCCATCTGTATTCCCACGCCTCCGACTTGTGAATAAGTCATGTACTTGTAACAATCCCTTTGGTTCGTATTCCAAACAGTAAAGGAACAAGAAATCTGTTTGGTATCAACTCTATTCAACCAAGTGATATGAGTCAGACAAAGGCTCTTCTGTTTATCTTAACATAAACTCCTCCGTCGAGTCTAGATCTATCTTATATTCAATCACCCAAAGGTAATCGGTTAATATTAAGCCAATAACACCTTTAATCCGAAGAATCGTGTTGATGTCTATCTACTCTATTAATCAATCCAATCTACCACAAGGATAAACCGATTATTAATTGGATCCTCTTTTCTCAAACAAGTATTGTGCACACCAAAGATTATAAAACCCAAGTCAGATCTTCAATATCTTCTTTGTCTTCAAATCTTCTTAAATTTTCAATAAACACCTGCACAAAATCACTTGAATCTCTTGTGATCAATCACGCACAGAACGGAGTCTGTTAACAATGGATTATCACAAGATCGTCTATAGAACTAACAACAGTATAAAGATCCTTGTCGAAACTCTGAACTAGTTTGAGTGAATCTTATATCAGAAGAGAAGATTCTCAAGAATAAACAAACTAAGTACAATCAGATTTCAACCACCGTTATCCAATCAAATCAATCGAAAACAAAGATAAACCACAATAATCTAGTTTCCCACCATCGGGTCGTGCTAGAGCTTCTCGACCCCAAAGAAGACTTTAAAATGAGCGACCGTAAGAGATTTCACCTAATTAGATTACTCTCCTTTCCGAAAGGCGGCTACACCAGTAACAAAGACAAAAGAGGAAGTCTATTGTTACGAAGGATTAGTTTGCTAGAAAGGAAAACTTCGTGTATTTATAGACAAGGAAGTTTGGACACCAAGGAATTTCCAAAACCTAAAATATTCTCAAGATATTCATAAATGCACAGATTCGGTTTTCATAATTCCTGTAAATGCTATGTCCAAAAATACAATCGAAATCTCTCGGAAAATCTAATTAGTAAATGCACATTACTAATTCCATAATTTCCCTACAAAGTTAAATTAATAACCTTAATTAAAAAATATTTTTAACTTACTTATGTTTCGATCCTGGGATTCTCTTCCCTTAGCCTTTGAGGAATATCTTTGAACAAGTATAGAAATAAACATTCACAGCACGTGTTCAAAGTTTGTCGACATCTTTACTTTGTAAGTTCTCTTTCACACTTAGAACCTTGAAACCGATTTGCCACACTTCCAAACAAGTTTAGAATTGGTTCATCTGACTTTCAAGAACTATGTGATTGATTAAACTAACATTCAATCACAATCATGGGTTTACGGTTCTACCAAAACAAGTTTTGGTTCTACCTCTATGTGAGTACTACGCATAGTCACACCAGCTTTCCAAAAATTCGGTTGACTAGGTACTAGGATCGGTTCCCCACATATATATGGTATTAAAATTATATGTGTTGCACATGTCCATAGGATCGGTTCCCCTTTCTGCTATAAACCTTGTTGCACCCCATACAAGGATCGGTTCCCTATTGCAATCCACCCCTTAGGTTCGGTTTCCCTCACTAGGATCGGTTCCCTACCCCCAACAAGGATCGGTTCCCTTTCCCCAAAAAGGATAGGTTCCCTTTCCCCAAGGCACATACAATCCTATCATACCAGGTGATTACTTAAGATTGGTTTTACTAATAAAAGTTATACCAATACAAAAGTCAGGACTTTGTGAATAGTTCTACCAAGAACACAACAAGTTGTGAGCGGTTATACTCTATCACACATATTGGTTGTTCATAAGATATGCAATGAATAACAAAACCAATAACTCCTGGCAATTTCCTTTTCGGTCCACAAACAAGTTTATGAACTTACTTCCTTAGAACACATGTAAACATTGTTCCCTATGATGAAATCCTCACCTTATACCCATACATAATCACAATAGCATTCAAATGATTATGGAAATGTCTTATCTACAAAGTTTAATGGTTAAGCAATAAACCTCGTATTGTATTCCTTAATACTATGTCTATCTAGAGTTCAAATATGCTTCGCAGTTATGTTTTCATTATGCACGACTTGAAAGATACGTTAGGGAATAAAACAGTTCAAGTCAAATATCACTAACCTCAAGTAGAAGGATGATTGTTATCGTTGTAGATCCTTGCTTCTTCATATCTTCAAGACTTTGAAATACTTGTAATGTCTCATATCCTAATACTTTCAAGCTAACTTATACGAAGTTTAACTCTAGTACATAATCAAGCGACTCTTAAAGTGAGTTTTGATTCACTAAAATATGACAACCAAACTTGACATACCAACGCTTGGTGGGTTCAACCAAGCAATGCTCTAACATCTAAAAATACAAATAAGTCTCTGAATCATGATTGAAACAACAAGAATCTTTTTTCAGAAAGAACAAACAGACAAGAGCACACAAACTCGTCGTCTGAATATTTTACTCTCAACAGAGCAAATTCAATCAATCAGAACTATTTTATTTTTTCAGGAAGAATACACAACACACCTACAATCTTCGATCACCATTGATCTCACACATTTCTCAGCTTCCCTCCTACAGATCGACCCATCCTCTCTTGTGACTGAATTGACTTTGCAACGACCATTGTCTTGGTTTAGGGCGGAGTCCTACAGATTGATCTCTCGAATTCAAAGCACTCCCTTCTTGCAGTGCATCTGTGTGAGGTTTGACAGTTCGCTCAGTTCAGGGAGTTTATTTTGCACGGTCTTCTCCTCAATTCCTTAAAAATCAGCAACTCATTTTGCCCCATATACAATTCCTTCTTGTTTAAATGTTTAAGTTCATGAACTGGCCGATTTGATAAAGTAACCAGCTTAAGTATACGTACGGGTATGCGTACTTAATAAACCGGCTTTGAGTTGGTTTTGGTTTCCAAACTCAGCAGAAATTTTCGGTTAGAAAACTTCCTTCCAGTATGCGTACGGGTACGCATACTTAAGGTGACTAGTTAGAGTTTGATAGTTCACAAACTCAGCAGATATTCACGGACGTGAACTTCCGCCAGTATGCGTACGGGTACACATACTTGACATGTATGCTTTACCAATTCTGTATACACACATATGCGTACACTTGGTTTCTGGTTTATGGATTTATACACTAATGGTGAATACACTATATATGCTTATGTCCAAATATGGTTACATAATATCAAATCTACATTTCAATCATTGAAACATCCTTAGAGGATGTTATATAGTTGTTATTCACAAACTATTTTTCATCAAAGCAATTTTCAAGATATTAAAATGTCAACATGACTTTCGTCACGAGTAAAGATGAACTTGGCTAAAGCGAAAGCTTACCAACACATATTTCGATAAATAGATAGGCGAGTTAAACTCGGCTCGAAATAGCAAATGTGTATGATTGAAATCTATATACTTATACGACTTTTGTCTCAAGAGTAGGAGATAGAGTAGACTTTAAAGTGATAGATAAGTTCTAGTCTCCACATACCTTTTAGTCGATGAAGTTCCACTGGTTCCTTGAGTAGTTCTTCGTCTTCATATGATGATCGCGGTGGAGTCTGGAGCTCAGCTACACTTAACTGTCCTAGTCCGAGACTTTAGATATAAGTAGACTAGAAATCAAGACATATAGTTTTGACAACTAAATTTGACAAACAAGCTTGAGATAGCAACGCTTGCGAGTTCGACCGACCAATGCTCTAACAGAGACGGGGGAGGGTAAAAATATGAGTCGGACTGACCGACCGTATCGGCCTACATATGCTCAGACGGTTAAAATATGTAAATAACCGCTGCTCTCAACAATAATAATGCCGCTCAAAAAGCAAAGTAGAAGGTAGTACACCGCTCATGTAAGCTTCCATCACAAGACGATCGGCATCTATCAATCGAGAATGTCAAAGCGAATTTCACTATCAAAATGATCACATGCGAGACGGAGTAAGCTCATTAGATAATTGAGATGCTTCATCTCTGAAAAATCAAGTAAACTCGGACCACAATAACGAAATAATACTTTAACAAATGAAGTAATTGATCAAAAATAACAATTACCACACGGTCGATATAAATGTTACAAAACTAAATGCTCCTATCGATTATAAACAATTAGATTATACTCACACAATATGCATGAATAGTCAAATCAGTCGAGTGCTCATGGTAAACACTGCTCACAAAACAGACGCGCATGACAATCCTCCAGAGAATAATACTTGCATAACATGAGAATCCAACAAGTTAAGCGCTCATCCAGCCGCACATGGGAAACATCATCTACTATTAATTAATTTTTTAAAAAATGGAAAAGGAGATAGTAATAACAACTACCACCCTCGCACAAAAAAAAAAAGAAAAAAAGATTGAGGGGACTCACCCCAGAAATGTATCATCCCTACCTACAAGAGTGCACCAAATAATTACACCTTCACTTTAGCTAAGTAGTTAACAAAACCAATGCACAATACGTGTAGGTTGAGTCATATACCCGCCCACCCTTCTGTCTAAAAAGGAAAAAGAAAGGAAGGGGAGAACAACAAACTACTAATAACTTTTATTTTACAATTAAACAAATATAGAAACCACATGCATCAGAGGCGCACAGAAAATAAGCCATATATCGTAGCTCACTTAATTAAATTTCGGAATTATATGCTTCGAAGACGCGCAGGTTGTACTCATCCGCCATCCACTTGAACACTTATTCTAGGAGGCGCGCGGGCTGCACTCATCCGCCCTCCGCTTGAGCACTTAAATTAAATTTTCATACTAAGCACTTATCCGCCCTATAATTTTCAAAAGAGAGAGAGGGTGAAAGCGACAACTTAATAAAACTTCAACACTTACACAAAGAGAGGATTAACCGTCATAGCTTAGTTAGCTAATTTCCACAATTCCAGAGCAAACGAGGATCATGGGCACATTTGATCGATTCATATCGTCCTCATCACGTTTCAGAAACAGTGTGATAAAAATAAATTCCAGTACTATGTATTTGTAATTTCACACAGAGCTCATAACAAGCAAGAAACATAAAATTCCGCTAGCATAAGAAAGCCGAGCGTAAAATCTAGTGCAGGTCTAAAGTAAACAAGTAATTGACACAGCACCCAACGCATCGTTTTAAGACGTAAGGCGCTAAAAAAGCGCCTTAACATATTCTAAAGAGTAGGAGTCGATATCTACACTGATCTCAAAGTCTATTGGTCGCGTGAGAGATAACTAATCACAAATATGCCTACTATGCAAACAACCTTACCATTTTCATGAGACCATGAAGCACTTACATTTACGCACACCTATTTTCTGTAAGAATATATGTCCGTTTGAACTAGCCGATCGATATGTAACCACTTGGATGTTGTAACTAAAAACACTCTCTGTAAGCCGCCTTGTCATACATCGTGACTCTCATATACTTGCGCCTCATGAGGAATAGTCGCATATGCAAATGCATAAAGCATAATTTACCTGCCGTGACTCAGAATCTGTTCGTTTTGGCACTCAGGGACTGCATTATAAAAAATGTCAATATCTTTCTATCGCATGTGCATTTATCACATATTATGCTAACTATATGACTTTTTGCTTGGAATGTTAGTTGCCTTAGTGGGGTGGAATCAGAACAATATTATATGAATCAAAAGAAATAAAATTTCTGTTTTTGGGACTCTTTAGATCATTGCAGGGACAAGTACAACTTTGTGTTTGGCTCTTTACTACTACTACTTTGCAATATTTTATTCCTTGGCCTTTGGGAGATTACAAACATAATAATATAGTCCCAGGTGTTATCTAAATATTTTCCTAACTTGAAAATTTCAAAAAGAAAATCTATAATCTTGAAAAATCACTTTGTCAACATAAAATGAAATAAAAATGCCCATGGATGAAACAGTGCACTATTTATTGATAATAAAATTTGTTTGCTGTGTCAACTTTTTAAAATTATCATCAATAATTATTCCTAGGATACAAACACCACTTAAAATAGTTAAGGACGTGCAATCCCCAACACTAAGAAGTTGACTGACTCAAGGCTCAATCAAGGTTTGCCTTGTCTAAAAATCATGCACACATGTTACTCGAGCATTTCAACATGACAAGTTCAACTGTCCAACAAGTGATGATCCAAGTGAGAGACTCAGGGGCGAAGCCAGACTTTTGACTAAAGGGGAGCAAAAGAATTTTAGGGGTGCAAGTGAGGTGAAATGGGCTTGGACACCCAACATTTTTCAAATTTTAGGCTTTGAAATCCATTGGGAAGGGTGGACAACTGCACAAGAATCATGTTTTAGGGCATCCCTAAAAATTTCAGGACATATCATATAAAGACAAAAACGGGTTATTAGGTAGTAATCTTAAAAACCCTTATCTATATATTTTGTTTAATACCAAAACTGCCCTTATTTATTCTTTATATTTTCTTAAAAATATTAGGTTCAAATTTTTTTTAAATTTTAAATTTTTTTTAAATATAAATATATACATATATATATATATATATTTGTATAAAAATGTCTCCTTAATATATAAACTAAAAATATATATATATTTTTTAATTTATTTTCTAAATAATTTTAAATTTAATTTTTTTAAATTTTAATTTTAATTTTAAATGTCTTTTAATTCGCATAACACTAGGTTCGGTTGTTACAGGGAACAGAGAAGGGAGAAAAAAAAAGTTCAATTTTTATTTTTTTAAAAAATAACAATAAAATACGAAAAAAAAGTTTAAATTTAAAAATTTAAATGATAAAATAAATAATAAATAAGTAATTTAATAAATTAATCGAGAATAACTAAGTAACTTATCTCTCCTTGAATATCCCTTATCACCCCATCCTTGTTAGGGTCATCATTTTCTATGCCTCAAATTTTCATGTATGCCCTAAAACGCAGTTCCTGCACAAGTCTAAGCAGTTTCTGTTGACAAAACCTAAGCAGTTTTAAGTTCAGAAAGTCACAAGTCTGGACAAACAAAATAACCCATTACTAGGTAGGAGCAATCCTTTCACATGAAAGGTCCGAACTCCTCTCAAACATTTGTCAGGTGCTGCTCAAGACCATTGAAGATCTTGTCATCACAAGAAAAAAACTATCAATCAACTATATTTATCTACTTGATGACTTCCTCAGTCCCGTGTGTACCGCGTGGAGGCACTTCTTAAACACTTCTACTGTTTGGCAAATTCATAAACATCCGACAGCGCCTGAAAAGAGTGATTGGAAAACCAGAGATATACGTAGTCATCAATAAAATTTCTTGCCGCAGAGACAATAATAGTCTAACAGGTAAAAACATCGAAGGTCCATCCAATATTCATTATCTAATCAACGCACAATAGAAAAGAGGCAACCTTTCCTCGATATTTTGATTAGATAGGGTATGAAAAAAAAGAATAATAAAATGGATATCACAAAGAGAACTTACTCAGGATTTTAAGAAGGATTTTCTTAGAGGCTGTAGGAAATTTTAGCAGCATCTCACTAAATTTCACCATACGTTTCTTCTGTTGGTAGTCTTGTTCAGTTGCATCACTGGTGAGTGCCAGTTTCTCCAAGACTGTGGCATGTTTCAACAATATCTCTAAAATTTTCAGTTCATCAGCACATCCACAAATATCATTAATCTCCACAAACTTTAAGTGACATATCATGCACGACAAAGATAACTCTGCATCTGAGTAGTCTCCTCCTATGTCGTCTGGATAAGATTTTACCTAGATAATAACCAGATATGGTATTAAAACCAAACTAACTTTATAGATCTCAGATCTAAGATTTCACCTAAAGTTTGTGAAGTGCTTGATAAATACCTCTTTACGATATTCATTTAATGCAGGCTTGTCATCGTGCTGGAAATTGAACGTTACCAAACGTTAAAGCGACACACTTATGTTGACTTGAAAATGAGTTACTTTGAGTGCCGTGTATATATAAAAGTAATGACAAATAAACTAGGTTAAAACCTGTGATATCCGCAGGGAAACAGATTCTATATTAGGAGAACTCTTAAGTATGTATAATAATGAACGCAGGCAGACTCCCAAAAGGCAGGTCTTGAGCTTCTAGTTCTGAAAATTAAAAAAATCAGGCGGCTGAGTGGTTAGTGTATCAGGAGCTCAAACTAAATTCTCGGTACATAGAATAAATAAGTGAATTATCATTCAGATAATATTTAACTGCAAAAAACACGAAAATGCTAATTTGTTGAATACAAAAGAGAAATTTGTATCCTATGGTGGTTGGTGGTGCAAATGGCAAAAGTATATGTGTCAAGAATATCTCATTCATTAGTTACCAATGCCTTATTTAGTTATATATCATGCTCCTTAACATCCAGTTATTACAACTAACATAACGAAGGCCTAAAATGTATTGGTTAAGAGCAATATATTAGCATATTTCTAGCCAATTTTTGAGGTTTGCAACACAGATTAGCGATGGCCTCTATGTTTTCTCTGGCAAAACTACACTAGCAGAAGCTGCAATGACATGGAATAAGGATTCAATTCAAGCATCCTCATAAACATATCAGACGCATATGATTTATAAAACTTTGCCGAGGCAACAACACTGCATTCAGTTCAGACTCCGAGGGTGGGTGCAATTCAGCAGACCAACTAAACAAGTGAAGAAGATTGAAGGTCGTACCTTGAGGAAAGAAAAATTTAAAGTTAAGACTTTCACAGAATGAATACCCTACGCCTACTAGGATGCAAATGCGAAACCCATTACTAACATATAATAATCTTATTGGATTATTATTGGAACACGACAAATATTGATTTGAATGATAGTCCTAGGACTCGGATGCACAGCTATAAAACATTCATCGTGTTTTACCAACTTGCATAGATCTTGTCAATTGTTTCAGCGCGGAAGGGCGCATCCTCTTCTTTGAGCTGGACAAGAGAGGCAAAGAACTTCCCCTTCTAATAACCTTCTGAGGAGATTCGTCATCAACAAGAAGCTCCCAACTCCTTTTTATCCTTCCCTTTCTCCGGAGCCTCGACTTTAACCAATATGACGACACTTAACTCTACGTTCAGTCCACTAGCTTTGTGGTTCCTCCTCCATACGTACTTCCACACACCATGGGGATTGTCATTAACTTTGATACAAAATAATCAGAAAATCTGAACAAAAATGTGCAAGGCGAAATCTTCATCAGTTAATAGAAATATATCCCTAGCACCCTGAATATTCCCTACCTCTCTCAACCAACCCAGCTGAGGTACTAAATCTGGAATTTTATCGAATTTGCCAGCTGAGGTACTAAATTTGGAATTTTATCGAATTTGCCTTGGCAAGAATCAATTGATCTCGCTCTTATTTATATATCTTTGAAGATACAAGACTCGGAATAGCAGATATCGCCATGAATAGGCGAACCATTAAGCGCGACCACATCTTCCAGCACTGAAGTCGCCTCCTCCAAGCAAATAAAACATGTAATAAGCGCACCAAGCTGTCATGATCTCGCCGGACAGTTATATATCGAGAGGCTGCTATGGCATCCTCTATGCCCAAATAGCGGAGCATTTCCCTATGATCGGGGTTGGAGTATATGTAGTCCACACAAGATTTATAATATCCTCCTACTATTCAAATCTAAGATTTAATTCTTTAGTATTTGTTAAACTCATTAGTTACATTTTCTAGAACAACCAAATCTAAGATTTAAATCATTACCCAAACCTTGTTTTTCACTTAAATTTGACTAAAGAAATAACAGATTCAAGAAGCTTAACAAATACTCAAACAAGGTTACGATATCACTGCAATCAAAAGCATATTTCACGAGCTTGAAATCTACTTTTTCTTTTTCTTCCCTTTGCCTTCAACTGTTGGGGGAGTTTGGAATGGAATGAAGGTCAAGCCACCCATGAGGGGTTGCAAAGCTGTTGGAATCTCAACACCATCTTCCTTCTGATAATTTTCAAGGATGCAACACATGGTTCTTTCTGTTGCTGTTAAGGTTGAGTTTAACAGGTGACAGTACTGTTTCACTTGGTCATTGATCTGCAACAAATATTCAATAAGAAACTTTCAATACAACTATCAAGTCGACCATTCGAATGTTAGTTACTATAAGAAAGCTTCATCCATAAGAAAATAATGCCAAATAAAAGGAAGATACCTTTTTCTGCCCAAATCGAATTTCCAATCTTCTAGACTGGAAGTCAGTACAGTTTGAGCAAGAAACAAGCTCTCTGTATGCATTTGAGGCAGGAAAATGTGCTTCCAGATGGTACTTCTTCGCAGCTGCATCATTCAAAGCACTCGAAACAATGGAAACAACTTGATAGGGCAAGTTTAGCTGTAGCAGAAGATTTATATTAGAAAAACATAAATGCTGAATTATCATTGTGGAATAATCCATGACACTTTCGAAGGATCCATTATCAATCTTTCTAGTAAGAATAACAAAGAAAACCCAATACCTCTTTATAGAAGTCCTCAGAGTTTTTAATCATTTCCTCATGCATTTCCCAGGAGTCAGTAGCATTTGGAGAGGTCAGGCAGAACTGTTCTACCTTCTCAAATTGATGAACTCGAAAAATACCTAAAGTATCTCGACCATGTGAACCAGCTTCTTTGCGGAAACAAGTAGAGTATCCTGTGTATCTGGAAAAATAGGAAAGAATAACATTTAGGTATGTTGCTGCAACAATTTGGTTTCTCTAAATTTTAATACGGTTAAACTTAATATTTTGATAAATATTCTTTCTTGTATTCTTTCTTGAAAAATAATCCACAAAATTGATATGAAAAAGGAGAGAGAAGAAGAGAACTAAAAAAGAAGTAAAAATCTGCCATGAAGTATATGGATATCATCACAGTTAACCTTATTGGCAGTTGTGTAGGATGGATCCAATCATCTAGATGATATGCACACAGTGGCTGTTCAGCTGTGGCAATCAGATACTTATCATCTCCATCACCTGTGACCTGTCAAATATCAAACCCAATCATGAACAAAGTTTCGGTTAACATCATATAGCTGTCTTTCTGAAATCTAGAAACACAGCATTCAACTCTGATCAAATAATTATTTCGCAACTCACCAGCAATAATTAATAGTTTCGTCTCCTAATGAGCCAAATAGTACTCAGATACACCTAACAGTAAAAACAAATTCTTACTTTGTAAAGTTCTTCGTCGAATTGAGCTAGTTGAGCACATTTTGCCATTATATCTTTTTTCATGAAGAATGGAGTTTGTAGGAGGGTATAGGTTCGGTTTTCCAAGAATGTGAAACCAAAACTGATAAGTGCCTGATTGAGAAGTACCCCAACTCCTTTCAAGTAGAAACCTCTTCCTCCAGCAACATTAGCACCTATTTAACAATAGAAGACTTGAGAAATACCATTTGCAATATGCATTCAATCCCAAAGAAATAAATCCAAAAGTTTCTAATTATCTTTTCAATATGCAAAAACTAAAGAGTGACAAGTGCAGATATTAGAATTTTGAAATCTTACAACAAAACAGACTGTAAATTTATTTATGGTTAAGAGCATCCACAATGGGTAATGTAAAATGGTACTTATACCATCTACCATCTATTACTAAAAAGAAACGGAAAGCGAAACACTAGAGAAGATCATCCCGGAACTTGACCCACTATCAATCAGTAAATCAGCTAGAAAAATAGGAAGGGAAATTACATTGGAAACTGACACTTTGTTATTAGGCAGAGTTGTTACAACATCAACAGCTAGAAAAGATAACAAAAAATTAGGCATAGAAGAAAGCTAGGTTTGATGTAAACAAGAAGATTTAGCTTCCTTGGATAGTTTATCAGCTACTTGATTTCCTGATCTAAAGCCCAATATGCAAATACTTCTTTGACTATAACCTGATTCTGCCATTTCATCAAACCTTCTCCATTAGTCTATGAAATTGAAATACTGCCATTTGATATTCCGAAGTTTAAAACACCACACGACGTTTCAAACACTGCTTATATCAATCATTGACAGTGTTCTAGACACCTTTCACTTTTACGAGGTTTTCTGACATCGCGTGACGCTTAAACACTGTTGATGTTTAAAACACCAGTTAAAAGTGAAAGGTGTTTAAAACACCGCCAATGTTAAATAGAGGCAACGCTAAATATTTTTGTTAGAGGGAGAGCAAAAATCGTGTTCGACTCACTAACCAAGACAAACTCATTATATTTTTCAAACTCGGTCAAAAATATCCATATGAACTCACATTATCTTGACACGCGTTTGAAAAAAAAATTATTTTCTTTTGACTACTCCTTTCTTATGAACAACATTAAACTACAGGTTAAAATAAAATATAAGTGTATTATGGTATGAACGAGTCTCAAATTCCTTCTTATATCTTCATCCTAGTGTTTTACGAATTACGAGTAAGTAGTATTGATGCAGGGGTATTTTATGTTTCGTTTTTAATCTAAGAATGTCCTACAAAATAGGGATGTTTTTTGGTTGTTTCCGTATTTAATTTAGGTTTTTTTCGTAGAGGTTATCTCTTTAGTATAGTATAAATAGGCTATTAGGTTTTCTTTAGGAGGCAGACTCTTATTATATTTTCATACGACTATAATCTATTAAATTATTGAAGAGTAATGGGTTTTTAACCTAGACTTAATTATCTAACGTTCTACTGTTATCAATCCTATGTTCAATTCAATTATCTTTGTTTATTCGCCCTAATTTAGTGTTCTGATTTCTAGTCTTGCATTAATTGGCGCTAGAACAAAACACACCAACAAACCCTAGTTTCTATAATGATAGGTAGGAATAAAGGTGGTGGTAGAGGTGATGGAAACACTGATGTTCTCGAGTTACGAACCTTGGTTGAGGACATGTTGCTACATCAACAGGGACGCGGAAGGTCGACGCAAACCTTTAGATTCCCCGAAAGGAGTTTCTGAAGAAGATGGACACAAAAGTCAATAAGAATCGCCGTTATGTTGTTCATGAGAATCCAGTATTCTCTCAATGCACCCCTTTGCATTCACCGGAAGGAGGACCAAAGGATGATGAACACGTGTTTAATGAAAATCTTTTTCGTAAACCGTGTTTTTTTGTATCACATCGTGGAAGATTACAGAACATGTTACTCAAAGCTTTTTGACTTAAAGTCGAAGTGGATGATATGGCTGGGAGGATGCTTGCAGAAGATTTCCTAGATTGGGAGGGGAGCATAGAGAAATATTTTGAATGGCAGCCTATGACCGAAACTTGTAAAGTGAAGTTTGTCAATTTTAAGTTGAAGGGATCAGCACTACAATGGTGGAAAAGGCTACAACAACAGCGTATGAGGCAAGGCAAAGCAAAAATCAACACATGGGATCACATGAAACAGAAGTTACACAAACAATTTCTGCCATCAGATTACATGATGAAGACGCATAAGAAGTTTCAGTTGCGCCAACGTGACCTTAGTAAGAGCACAAAGGAAACCAGCACATCAACAACAGTTGCTCGGATTACAAGCAGACTGCACAAGAAACAAGTTCACTTCATTGAGGCTAATAGTGATGAAGACACGTCAGGGGAACCGATATATGATGAATTTGTCGTTGAGGAGCTGAAATATGATGAATTTGTCAGGGACCACATGAAGTATGATGAATTTGTCAGTAAAGAGCCGAAATACGATGAATTTGAGAGTAATGATAAAGTCGTGGTTGATTCGGACTTACCACCAGTCTACAACTGCGATAGTTGCCCAGAAGTTGAAAAAGTTTTGTTTGCTTCTGCTGGTATTGTTCCTTTTATCCAACGAGACGATCCAGAAGTTGAAGAGGAAGTTTTGTGTACAGCAGGTCCTGTTGATACTCTTATCAGCAAAGAGACAAGCATTATAAGTATTCCTGTAAACCAAGCTCATTCAGTTTACAAGAATCAGATACATGTGGTAGATGATCTCTGTTTGAAACCTCAAGCTCTATATATAGTACAAACTTTATGTAGACGATCCTAATTTGAGATCAGACCATCACAAGGGAGAGGTTAGCCACAAAGAAGTTTGTAGAGACAATTACCTCAGTAAAATTTATGGGGGAATTCTCTTTAACTGCGGGAGGAACGTTATGGCGGAGGATTTCTCAAACTTCGTGAGTATTCCACCGGTATATTATTATGAATGTTCTAATCATGCAACTCAAGTTTCACGTGTGGCAGAGTCTATCAAGTTTTGACCTACGGAAACGTGTGCAGAAAATTATAAAAGAGTTCGGGGTCGAATTTTCTCTAACAGTGAGACGGATACAATGACTGAAGATTTCCTAGAAGTGAACATGCATTCCTTAAGAGAGTGTGTAAAGATTTGTTGTCAGTCGGTGCTGCAAGGTGAGATTCTCAGTCGCGCTGTTGCAAATGAGATATGCGAGGTTGAGTACTAATGTCATCCCAACATGACGTTGATCCAGTGACAGTCTCTTTGAGGAACAAATTGGAAAGGAAGGAGAAGTGCATGCTGATGGCATAAGACGTACCCACCACAAGGTGTGTGCGATCACCAACAAGAAGAAAACCTTGGAGTGGACACGTGCTACTCTGTTGAGCATGAAAAGACTTATGGCCAGTCCGTACTACAAGGTGAGACTTTCGGTACTAGAAGGAAGTGCTTACTCTGTAATGGTGGAAGTGTTTTCAATTGTTGGCAGAAATCTGAACATCGAGGTACTAGAAGTATTGGAGAATGACTCTTTCAGATGAATCTGTTTACAATCAGAACTGCTATAAGATGTTTGTTGGTTGGGATATGATGATTATTCGGTTAGTGGAGAAAGAGACAACAGTAACGACTATAATTCTTGCTGAAAGACTTGCTCCTGGTCTGTCTTGTTCATTGCGAACAGTTTGTGTACACGACCTTCAGCCACAACAAAAGTTAGACAGTATCTCGACTGGCTTGATCTACTGTCAGCACAGGTTATGGGTAGTCTCTATTTTATGGGTAGTCTCTATTTTCTTGGTGATTATGCTTACTGTTTGGCTAGAATATTTGGTTGCAGCCTTAAGGAATTCATTAGTCGATATTATTCTTAGGGTAGTAGATGCGAACGAATGTTTACTGAGTAGCAGGACTTACAATCTGCACCATTTATCTGTTTTAAAAGAAACTGGCAACAGAAGCAGTGCGTTATGTGCAAAGATAGCTACTGATTATTTAATGCATCACAAGCTTCAAGGAGGACAACTTATTAGTTTTGTTTTCGATCGTGGGAAAACAAAACAGTCTTCGTTTGGTGCCTTAGCGGTTCCAATTAACCGAGCACCTGATTTTGTGCCACTTTGTATCAGTAATAAAGGCGAGGTTTGTGCTGGTATAGGGAGTATACGCCAAGAAGTAAGAGCAACCACTGATGACCATGTAATGAACATGTCGGCGGGACGAAAGATGGAGATTATCATCCATTTAACATTAGTAATGGAGGACCAGACAAGCTTGGAAACATATGATATTGAGACAGATTTATGTACCAGTATCGAAGGAAGCTACAACCTTATGCATGCAATGCAAGAGCGTATTTCGATAACATCTTTGTATGTGAAACGATGGTCAGGTTACCGTTTAGTATCCTTGATAGTATGGTCACCTTTTTGGCTTATGCTTCTGACTGCATCCCTAACTATGGATGTTGTTCAAAAAGAGTGTAAGTTAATGAATGCTACTCATGAAGAGAAACTCATTCCCGACCTATCTTGCCGAATACCAACAACAAGGAAGAGTTACAGCAATCTCTTACTACAGCAGTGATTAAATCATGTAGTTATTGTTTTTGATCGAGGGAAGTCGAAAAGGAACAAGGTGGTGGTTGGTTTTAAAATAGAAAATAATGATGAGAAATTACTATGTTCTGAATATAAAGACGGGAGGACGGAATGGATGCCTGCAATTGATGTAGCTAAGTTCAGTACCAGAAGTGAAGGTTTGAGTTTTGTTTTTGATCGTGGGAGATCAGCTGGATATTATACAAGGGTACTGGAGAATGAGAACGAGGCGATATGTGCTAGAAATTTAGAATACGTGCTCGTTGTAGTCGAGCTTTCTTTCAAACTGGGGTGATCGATGCAAAGGCATTTTATGTCTCTTTAATTAGGAATGTTTTTAATCTAGGAATGTCCTATAAAATAGGGGTGTTTTTTTAGTTGTTTCCGTATTTAATTTAGGTTTCTTTTCGTAGAGGTTATCTTTCTAGTATAAATAGGCTATTAGGTTTTCTTTAGGAGGCAGACTTTTATTATATTTTCATACGACTATAATCTATTGAATATTGAAGAGTAATGGGTTTTTAACCTAGACTCAATTATCTAACGTTCTACTGTTATCAATCCTATGTTCAATTCAATTATCTTTGTTTATTCGCCCTAATTTAGTTTCTGATTTCTAGTCCTGCATTAAGTATACATCATCCTAGTGTTTTACGAATTACGAGTAAGTAGTATACAATTGCTTATTTACAAGATGGGTAATTCTCCATGAAGCTTTGATTAGTGTTTTTCTCTTCCCCTATTCCCATGGTATCATGGCTAGGTTTAACGTGAGGTCTATGTTACGTATCTACTATTCTAATTCGTTCATGCATTTTTACTTGGAACTTAAAAGAACCTACTGAGATTTACAAGGTATTTTTTCCATAGAAGCTTATCAGTGGCCGTAATGATGCTAAAGATTTTGAGTTTCGACAACGGAGCAGTTTTTTCATAACGAGATCTGTGTGTAAATAATGTTAGAATGTACAATTCCCTTTTTCATTTAATTTCATACCCTACTCGGTATTGTCAGTGGGAGAACAATGTATCTCCACCTTTAGAACTCGTACATGATATGAGATTTTTTTTCTTAATTTAAAGATGTTTATAGGGTTCGTGAGTTTTTTTACGATAGAAAAGACAACAAGAAGAAAGAATAAGGATTTTGATTCTGTGTGAAGAGTTTGTGCTGCAAGCAAGGGTTTTTGGACCGATTTAGATAAATATAATAAGTTGACCCTAGTTATTAAGTCGATTACGATTTTTGCGCTCATCGGATCACATTTTGCTCTCCCTTTAACTAAAATCATGCATAAACACTGTATGGTGTTTAAACTGATCCTTTGCATTATTATTTTAATTTTCAATATAGGATGGCATTGCCCACTGTGGCTAACATACAAAATTGTTATTCGTAGGCCTATTCCTATGCACCATGTTGGAAAAATTTGGTTGACATGCCATATGACATGGCAAATAAATTTCCCCACCATGGTTGATATGGAAATTTGATTAAAAACATATATTTAATTGTTTTGGATGGGACCCTAATGAATAAAAAATATATTTGGGTTTGTATGGTGGGGTATTTATAAAAGTTTAGCAAATGGGATATTTTCAATGGGACCCTTTAGATATAAAAATATATCAGAATAATGAAAAAGTGGGAGAAAAGGAGAAATTATATTTATTATAAAAAATTATTCGGAGATAAAGATACCATCGTTGCAGATGGTATCACCCGATAGAGTCTCCATCACCCGATGGAAACTCCATCGCATATGCATATATGTTTGGCACTTTGGCATATTCATAGAGGGTGCATATATGGCACATATAATGGTTTGGCATACCCATAGGAATCGGCCTTAGTGTTTTAAGATAGCTTATACGCTGTACCATTGTAAAAAAAAAACTTGTAAAAAACCAACAATTCTACTCCAAACATCATCCAACTGTACCCTTCCAAAATCTGCAAATATGTCCAATCACAAATGTCCTGGCAACTTTTCTTATCACAAAGGCTGGTATCATATTCGGTAATTGATTGAAACTAAGCATATAATGCTATTTTGTGTCAATCGAGTTATATAAGCGTGATGCTTAGAATCTACTACCATAACCAACAAAGCTAGTCAGACCAAAGAAGAAAATATGACATCAGAAAATATGTTAATTACCTTTCTTGAGATCAGCAATCCCAAGAAGCTCAACAAGTTCAACATGATTTTTCAACTTAGGTTCTGTCCTTTTCACTCCCCATGTTGGACTACCAAATTATTAGCCTGTAAAAGAAAATAAAATTAACTCCAGTGAAAGACCTATACATTTCAGATTTGACGAGTGCAAAATTAGACCAAATATACATAAAATCAAAACCAAGGAATATAATCATATACCTCATCATTGTCAACAGGAGCAGAATCATGAACTAAGTTACCAATCAAATCCAACTTAGAATACAACAAATCTTTTGCTTCTTGTACTTCAGCATCCTTTGCTGCTTTTGACTGTTTACACTTCTCTGAGCTTTTAATCTTTCCAGTGGCATCTTCACCAGACTTCCAACACACACAAAACATCAATCAATCATATTAAAAAACTACCAAATCAATCAATCCAAGCATACACATAAAACAAAACAAAAATCTACTCACAATTATAAGTTCCCCAGCTTCTTTATTGATCTTATTCAGATCTTTCCTCAAGTTATCCAACTCGAATTGACCTAAAAAAAAATATTATAAATCCTCAAAAACTCCGTAGAAAAAACCCTAGAACACAACAAGTTTAGCTACTTACGTTGACGCCATTCTTTATCAAGGCATATAACCTCATCGACGAGTTCCACACTTGCAAATCTACGACGTTGGGATTCACGGATGATTTCTGGGTTGCCTCCTTTGTCTACTCTGAAGAGATTGATATCTAACATTTCTGCTGCTTTCTCTCCGCCGAGTTGAGGAGGGTTGGAGATTTGAGAACGAAAAAATAAAATAAAGAGAGAGGTCTTGACTCTTAATCCCTAATCTTGAGTCAAACCGGTGTATCCGGGTTGGAGTTGTTTTGACTGATTTGGAATAAATCAGGTAGAAATTGACGTTTAGTCCCAAAGTTACTAGGTTTAGGACGCTTTAGTCCATCCATCAGAAGTCCAGTACAGTACAGTCTAGTCCAAAAAAAATCTGCCTAAAATAAATTAGTCCAAATTTGGACGAGTTAGTCCAAATTCACGGACGAGTCCCGATTTTGCGAGTTTTCCATTCCATAATTACCCTTGAACGATTTATGGTATATAAAACATGATTTTGAAATCGAATTTTCTGGATCTGAAACTTGAATTCGAAACAGGATGCCGCTCTGAGATGATTTGGGAGGCGTTTTAAAGTTTCAGTGAGGATTTAATCGTTTCTTCATCATATTTCAACTCAGGTTACCTTCGATCCAGTTCTAGAGTCGAAAATTCTTAGTCTCAGATTTGAAGAAACCACGGAGTGAGAGATAGATCGTTCCAGGTTTAATTTCGGAGGTGATTATCAGATTTGTAGATCTTAGATTGGATTTGATTGCTAATGGAGCCGAATTCAACCTCAGGTTAGTTTTCTTTTGGTTGTAATCCAATCTAATTTTCAGGTATTGTTTCTGACGTTTAGTCTTTTTGAGTTTATGAGTTGATGATATCAATTCGTATGATCTTTAGTTGATCTTTTGTTACATAGTAGATTTTGATTCTCGTGATGATGATGATTTACTGTTAATACTAGATAAATTCGATTTTTATTACTTGATGTTGATTTTTTTAGTTTTATGATGCATGATATGAAATTGAACTGATACTATATCCTAGTCTTCTATTTTTGTTCCAGTAAGATTCTGGAGCTTAGTTGATGGTGTATTTTTATCTAGGTTTACTGTTACTTGATGTTTTTGGCATTTTTTAAATGTGTACTTTCATGTACACCGTTTACTTTTTTAGGTTGTATGAAATTGAAGCTTCAGATGTTTATAATCATTTCTTTTGTAATATGTAGGGGTACCAAATAAGACTGACAAGTTTATTAATGCTGTTTTGAATCATGGTGAGCATTCTGTTGTTTTTCGTGTTAATTCTAAAATAACGGTAGAAGAACTGAAGCATTTAGCATGCAAGCACTGGAGGTCTTTGTCTCCTGGGAGTATATGTTTCAGCTATATGGACAATGCTCAAGTAGTTTTTGTGACAGGTGATATACAACTGCAAAGCTTAATTGGTTTCATGATTCTTATTGATAATGAAGATGTCTATTTGCATGTGGATATGATTCCGAATCATACTTCTCGTTCTAAGTCTAGTTGTAGCAGAAGTTCTGGTTCTAAGTCTAGTTGCAGCAGTAGTTCTGGTTCTTGTTCTAAGTCTGCTTGTGAAACTGAAAGTCCTAAGATGGTAAGGGTGTTAGATCATGATGCAGACAAGGGGAAGCCTCTTATTATCGATGGATGGAACTATGTATTTGACGAGATTGGTAGAGAATTCATGGGTGGTGTTAAAGCTGTTAGGATTGCTGTCGATAAGTACAAGATGGCTACTGGTCACAAGATTGATATTCTTAAAAATGATAAAACTCGTTTTACTGCAAAATACGAAGAAGATGGTTGTGCTTGGAGGATTCATTTTGGGCATGTGAATGGTGATACTTCACGGTTCGTGCTGAAAGATTCTAACGCTCACAGGTTAGTGGTTTTCATACTAATCCACATTACTCATGTTTAGGTGTAAATTGTGCATCTTATATATGTAGATTTGTTTTAGGTGTACATTGTAGTGCATTGTACTTGTTGTACTCTTAAATTACATGTTCTTGCTTGGTTTGTGTGTATGTTCATAGTGTTGGTTTTGAGATCTTATTAGGTGTAAATTGTGGTGCACATTACTTATTCCAGTTTTTTTTTTTATAGTTGTGGTGTTGGTTTGAGGTTGAAGAGTCCTGCGGTGACAACCAAGTTAGTGAAGCATTTGATCGCTGACAATTTACAGGGTGATCCTAGCTTAAAACCCAGACAGATCATTTCACTTTTCAAGAAAACTTATGGGTCCAATATTAAGTATCACCATGCCCGTAGAGGGAAAGAAACTGTATTTGAAGAACAATATGGCGATGACGAGAAGTCGTATAACGATTTTACTTGGTATGTCAAAGCAATTGAAGAAACTAATCCCGATAGCTATGTGAAGTTTGAAGTTGAGGATGGAACCGGTAGATTTCAGAGGATATTTGTTTGTTACGGTGCTTGCAAGCATAGTTATAGGTATCTCAGACCCATGATTTACTTGGACGCTACTTTCCTTACTGGTAGATACAGGGGTACTCTTATGGCTGCAACATGTATCAACGGAAACAATGAGTTTTACCCATTTGCTTTTTCTATTGTTTCTTCTGAAAACAAAGATAATTAGTTTTGGTTTCTGGAGAATCTTCAACATGTTGTCGATGGTCGTCCGACTGTTTTCCTTAGTGGTCGTCATGAAGGACTTCTGCAGTGCATTCCAAAATATTTTCCTAATTCACATCACAGCTATTTCTTTTACCACATCAAATGCAATCTCCCCATTGGATCAGGTGATGTGAATTCGAAGCTCGTTCTTGATTTGTTTTAAAAAGCTGCGTACTCTTACACACCAGCAAACTTTGAAGAAGCTTTGAGGGGAATGCATGCAATTGGAGCTGGACATGTTGCTAACTATATCAGGACTGTTCCAAAGGAGAAATGGGCAAATGCGTTTTTCCCTATATGCAGATATGGTGCTCACTCTTCAACTTTTGACGATTCCTTCAATAACTGGGTTCTTCCTTTCAAAAAGTTGCCTGCTTTTGTTCTTCTCGATGCGATACAGTGCGTTTTATGTTTAGTTTTTTATTTATGCAAGTATGTCTACATTGTTGCATACATGGATTTGCTTGCTCTGTAGATACTTGTACATGTGTTCATCTGTGATTCTGCAACTGTGTGTACATTATTGTACACATGGATTTCCTTAATTTGTACAACAATGTACACATGTTTTATCCGCATTCCTTTTGGATCATGTTTTTGATTTTATGTTTTGTGTTTTTATTATGTTAGTTTGAAGGTTATGGAGAAAATGTCTGAGAGAAGGATATTAGGTCTGGAAACATTCAACACTAGGCTCACTCCTGAATATGAGGCTTTACTAAAGGAAAACATTGACATTGGTCGTACTTGGACTGTTGTTCAGTCCATGGAAAGATTGTATGAAGTCAGGTCTCCCCGGACTCATTATGTAGATCTATTGCAGAAAACTTGTACATGTCACAGGTGACGAGTGAATGGTTTTCCTTGTGCGCATGCTTGTGCTGCCATTCAAGCTACTAGAGAAAACATCTATTCATTTGTTGAGCCATACTTCACCACCGAATGGTACAACAGGACATACCAGGAGATCATCTTGCCAATCCCCAATTATGACAAGCCGCAGTCTTATGATCTTAATGATAGGGTTATTGTTCCTATTCCTGTTCCTCCACCGGGTAGACGAAGAACACAACGCTTGAAGAATGCACATGAGAAGCAAAAGAGGAAAATGATGTGCACAAAGTGCTTCACTCTTGGTCACCATAACAGAGCTACCTGCCCCATGCTTTGATGATTTTTTCTATGTTTCATTTGTTCAAAGATTCTCTGTCTTTTCAATATTCTTTTGGCGTGGATAATTAGTGCCAGGACATGTGTACCATTATGTACACCTTCCTGTAAACTTCATTTTTTCTTACCTGTTTTTTTACAGGTGTACCACTATGTACACCTTGGTGTACAATGGATGCTTCTAGTCTATTTTTCTCAGTAATATTATATGTTTTCAGATCTGTATAATTAGTTATTACTTTTGCTATGTTCAATTCTCATGTTTTTCAGTTCTACATGCTATACAAATTTTAGTAATATATTTTTATGTTTTCAATTTTTTATACTTTTGATCAAGTATAAAAATCTGTCAGTACATGTGTACCATTATGTACACCTTCTAAACATTTTCTGCTATGTCAGTAACTGTGCACAATCAAGTACACCTTAATATTTCAAAGCCTGGTGAATGAGATAAGTCAGAAACTTGTAACATTAATATTGAAAATAATAAAAATATTAATTCAAGGTCTTTTAGTAGTGATAAGTCAAACAAATTGATAAAAACTGAAATTTGAAAAGAGATAAGTCATAAACAAAGTGACAAGTCATAAACAAAGTAATAAAAACTGAAATTTGAAGAAATTTAGAAAGTGATCTTGAATGAAGATTAAAAACTCTTCTTCCTCTTCAATGGTTGCTTTCCTATAGTCTTGCGCCACTGATTATGCTCCTCGTCCTTTGCTATATCCCACACCTTTTCATACCATCCGCATTTTGTCAACATTTTGGCCACCAATGTTGATCTCATTTGCTGACAAATGTCTTCGGCCCTCTGCTGACCTTTTTCCATACCTTTTGTTGTCTTCATACTTCGTTTCATAAAGTAACAAGTATATATTAGACAGTCCGGGTTGATTCCTTGTGAAGGGCATGGCATGATGTTTAATTTGTGCTCTTATATAGGTGGGTGACCCTTCAATGATTTCTTCTTGTTGAGTTCCACTTGTACCACAGCTGCTAGTTGCTTTGCATCGTCTTGATATGACTGCTCATTTTCTGAGTGTAACGAGTTATACCATTTCCATTCATTGACTTCAAAATCAAAATTCAAAAGTGACCAGTGCAATCCCATCCTCGTTTGATCTGAAGAGTGATTGATAGGGATTACAAGAACTTCCAGATTCTCAGGCATGTCTCGTATGAAATTAACCACAAGCTTTTCCACCTCGCTGGTGATATTATACTTGACATAGTACTGCAATTAATAATTTGTTAGAAAACAAAATTAATTAGGCTCACCTTAATCAGAAAACTAAGAAATCAAACATTGCAAACCTGAAAACAGACCGTATATCCATGTATGATATACAGGTTTACACCTATGTACACACCTATATAAATCTAACAATCAAGAATTTGCAGACCATGTGTCAATCATAGATGCATATTGGTGTACATCTATGTAAATAGCTAAATAAATCTAACAATCAACACTTAACAGACCATGTGTCAATCATATATGCATATTGGTGTATATCAATGTACACATCTAAAGAAATCTAAAAACACATAGAACACGCCATGTCAATCAACTATGTACACAATACATATTAAAGTAACTATACATGGCATTTCCTATTTATTTTGAGAAACTTACACATGCAGTAGGACTCATAATTTCACAGCTCAGGTACTTTTTACGATCTGGAGGACGAATGCTATCTCTGACAAGTGCTCTTCTAAGTCGATGGATGTAAAACTAGAGTACCTCCTGGTCCAGATATTTGTTGAACATCAGTTCACGAAGTACTCTTCCAACAATCAAAATATCTTCCTTGACTGTTGGATTATCCAGGCTTGTTAATTGCCAAGCTACAGAGCTGCGGAAACATAAAGGAAATGTTAACATGGTGTACAAAGTTGTGCTCATAAATTTTTTTATAAGATTCAATCATGGTGTTTTACGAACTTACTCCAGGCTTGCGTAGTCAAAGAATTACCCTTTTTTTGTCTTGTCCTGCTTGCATAGCTTGGCATAGTGGTGATAGACGAACATCTGGCAATGGATTGTGAGGACAATATACATCTCCCTTTCTCTTTATTGGCGCAGGATAGCCTGGTTCTTGTCCCTCTTTGATCCCCTTGCCTTTTGTATCAGCTTTTATCATAACTCGTTTGGTTTTACCCTCGGCAGTGAAATCAGGATCTAGCTTTCTTTTTGCATTTCTCTTTTGTGGTGTCTTGGAAAACTTGCTAGCGGCTTGTGTCTTCAACATCTCTGCTTCCTTCATCCTTCCTGCTCTTGTCCTCACTGGAGTCGTCTTCTCTTCTTCTACCTCTTGGCTGCTAAAAAATTCATTAGGGTTTTGTTGAATGAACTGCACTTCTTCTTCAATGATCCTTTCTCGTACATCTTCATTGGATAATGATTTTTGCGACGACTCTTCTTTTGGATCTTCTTGGCTCAATAATGCAAAGCTTGGACAATCGTGGCGAATCAGGGTTGCCATCTTTTCCTTCACTTCAGATGGTGCCGTTCTGTAACAACCTTTTTCAAGCTTTACGAACACAGTTTCAGACAAGTTATCTAAAAGGTCATCAATTGATGTATAAGTCTCATTATGTGATTCTTCTCCTTGTGTGAGTAAAAGGACTTCTTTAGGATCCAACTGACATATGGCTTCAGCTACAATTATAGTAGCTTCATCAATTTCAGCTGTTCGAGTTCCATCCATCACATTCTGGTCATCAAGGTTCACTTGGTCTTGTTTATCTTCATTGATTACACTTGTCTTTGGCATTGAAGTACTGAAAAATGAAATTTTTATGAGAATTTTCAATGGTGTATGGAGTTTTACACCAATGTACAGGTACACAAATTCAGAAGAAGTTATAAAGGTGTACATCCTTGTACACACATACTAAAAACAACAAATATATATATATATATATATATATATATATAAGCTGAGATCATTTTCTTTATACCTTTGCTTGTTAGCAGCTTCAAACCCAGCTACTTTGTCAATTTCATCAGTTTGACCTTTAGCGATTTCAACTTCCTTTGGCAGAAGAGTGCTAAAAAAAATGCAATTTTTTTTAGAAAATGAGAAATCACTAAGGTGTACATCTTGATACACACACAGAAGACATCACTAAGGTGTACACCTTGGTACACATATATAGAAAATGAGAAGAAATGCGAGCTACCTATATACCTCGGCTTGTTATCAGTTTCAGACTCAACTCCTCGGCTTGTTCCATCCTTTCCATCCTCTTCTTCATTTGCCTCATTGGTCTTTGGTGAAGGAGTGCTAAAAAGATTCAAGTTTTGAGAAAAGGTATTAGCTTTCACACACTGGTGTACGACTATGTACACACATAAAAAAAGAAATGACTTGCAAATTTAAAAAAACTGATGTTGTACCTTTGCTTTTCAGGAGTTTCAGACGGAACTTCATTCCTTTCAGATTCAGTTCCATGCTCGTCATCACCACCTTTGCTATCCTCTTTGTCATTGTCATGATCATGCGTATCACCACCCTTGCTACCCTCCTTGTCATTGTCATCACCATCATCATCATAATTATGATCATGCACATCACCATCTTCATTGTGCTCCTCCTTGTCATTGTCATCGCCATCATCATCATCTTACTTGTGCTCCTCCTCAACCTTGTAATCCTCCTCTTCCTCCTCCTCATCCTCCTCAATGTCATCATCTTCCTTGTGCCCCTCCCCATCCTCCCCATCCTCCTTATCCTCATCATCATCCTCCTTCTCATCCTCCTCAATCTCATCATCTTCCTTGTGCTCCTCCCCATCCTCCTCATCCTCCTCCTCATCCTCATCCTCCTTCTCCTCCTCCCCAATCTCCTCATCCTCCTCAGTTTCAAGCTGTATTTCCTTTGGACATTTAAAGATTTCATTCAAAGTGTTATTACAGAAATCATTAACTCGTCTTTCTGTCAAGTTCATTAGACCAACTTCATTAACTTTTAGTCTTTTCTCTTCAATGAAACTAAGAAGCCTTTCTTGCCTATCCAGAACTTCAGTAAGCTCCTCATGCAACTCCTTTCTTCGCATATCTGAAATGCGCAGCTTTTCCTTCACAGCATCTATGCTATTTTCTCGTTCTGCCTCCGGTACTCATCCAAAAACAATCGCTCTTCATCAGTATAAGCCTTCAACCATCCTGGTTGCATCTGAAAACATGCCAAAGTATCAACATTGATCACAGGTGTACAATTTTTTACACATGTTGTAAGAGTGTACATTGTTGTACACAAGACAAATTTCTTAAAAATCTATCAACAATGTACAATCATGTACACCTTATTAAAGGTGTATATCAATGTATATATACTATTCTAGGAAAGTTTTTTGAGATACCTTTTTCATGCAATCATTCAGTTCTTTCTCGATTGTATTACTGACATCGCTGATGATCCACCTAAGAAGCCTTGGCACACCTTCCTCATTGCTTGGCTTCATGCTTTTGTTGTGTTCAGCAAACCAATCCCGCATTAACAAATAGGTGAATAGTTAGAAATGTAAGAGAAAGGAACAAACACAATGAACAGAATTATTTAAAATGGTGAATGTATATCTCAGGTGTACAACTGTGTGCACATGTAAACTCACCAACAGATAAAACACACAACCATTAACTTTAATTGGTGAATCCTGATGTTTCTTAATGGTGTTTTACGAACTTACTCCAGGCTTGCGTAGTCAAAGAATTACCCTTTTTTTGTCCTGTCCTGCTTGCATAGCTTGGCATAGTGGTGATAGACGAACATCTGGCAATGGATTGTGAGGACAATATACATCTCCCTTTCTCTTTATTGGCGCAGGATAGCCTGGTTCTTGTCCCTCTTTGATCCCCTTGCCTTTTGTATCAGCTTTTATCATAACTCGTTTGGTTTTACCCTCTGCTCTTGTCCTCACTGGAGTCGTCTTCTCTTCTTCTACCTCTTGGCTGCTAAAAAATTCATTATGGTTTTGTTGAATGAACTGCACTGCTTCTTCAATGATCCTTTCTCGTACATCTTTATTGGATAATGATTTTTGCGACGACTCTTCTTTTGGATCTTCTTGGCTCAATAATGCAAAGCTTGGACAATCGTGGCGAATCAGGGTTGCCATCTTTTCCTTCACTTCAGATGGTGCCGTTCTGTAACAACCTTTTTCAAGCTTTACGAACACAGTTTCAGACAAGTTATCTAAAAGGTCATCAATTGATGTATAAGTCTCATTATGTGATTCTTCTCCTTGTGTGAGTAAAAGGACTTCTTTAGGATCCAACTGACATATGGCTTCAGCTACAATTATAGTAGCTTCATCAATTTCAGCTGTTCGAGTTCCATCCATCACATTCTGGTCATCAAGGTTCACTTGGTCTTGTTTATCTTTATTGATTACACTTTTCTTTGGCATTGAAGTACTGAAAAATGAAATTTTTATGAGAATTTTCAATGGTGTATGGAGTTTTACACCAATGTACAGGTACATAAATTCAGAAGAAGTTATAAAGGTGTACATCCTTGTACACACATACTAAAAACAACAAATATATATATATATATATATATATATATATAAGCTGAGATCATTTTCTTTATACCTTTGCTTGTTAGCAGCTTCAAACCCAGCTACTTTGTCAATTTCATCAGTTTGACCTTTAGCGATTTCAACTTCCTTTGGCAGAAGAGTGCTAAAAAAAATGCAATTTTTTTTAGAAAATGAGAAATCACTAAGGTGTACATCTTGATACACACACAGAAGACATCACTAAGGTGTACATCTTGGTACACATATATAGAAAATGAGAAGAAATGCGAGCTACCTATATACCTCGGCTTGTTATCAGTTTCAGACTCAACTCCTCGGCTTGTTCCATCCTTTCCATCCTCTTCTTCATTTGCCTCATTGGTCTTTGGTGAAGGAGTGCTAAAAAGATTCAAGTTTTGAGAAAAGGTATTAGCTTTCACACACTGGTGTACGACTATGTACACACATAAAAAAAGAAATGACTTGCAAATTTAAAAAAACTGATGTTGTACCTTTGCTTTTCAGGAGTTTCAGACGGAACTTCATTCCTTTCAGATTCAGTTCCATGCTCGTCATCACCACCTTTGCTACCCTCTTTGTCATTGTCATGATCATGCGTATCACCACCCTTGCTACCCTCCTTGTCATTGTCATCACCATCATCATCATAATTATGATCATGCACATCACCATCTTCATTGTGCTCCTCCTTGTCATTGTCATCGCCATCATCATCATCTTCCTTGTGCTCCTCCTCAACCTTGTCATCCTCCTCTTCCTCCTCCTCATCCTCCTCAATGTCATCATCTTCCTTGTGCCCCTCCCCATCCTCCCCATCCTCCTTATCCTCCTCCTCATCCTCCTCCTCATCCTCCTCAATCTCATCATCTTCCTTGTGCTCCTCCCCATCCTCATCATCCTCATCCTCCTTCTCCTCCTCCCCAATCTCCTCATCCTCCTCAGTTTCAAGCTGTATTTCCTTTGCACATTTAAAGATTTCATTCAAAGTGTTATTACAGAAATCATTAACTCGTCTTTCTGTCAAGTTCATTAGACCAACTTCATTAACTTTTAGTCTTTTCTCTTCAATGAAACTAAGAAGCCTTTCTTGACTATCCAGAACTTCAGTAAGCTCCTCATGCAACTCCTTTCTTCGCATATCTGAAATGCGCAGCTTTTCCTTCACAGCATCTATGCTATTTTCTCGTTCTGCCTCCGGTACTCATCCAAAAGCAATCGCTCTTCATCAGTATAAGCCTTCAACCATCCTGGTTGCATCTGAAAACATGCCAAAGTATCAACATTGATCACAGGTGTACAATTTTTTACACATGTTGTAAGAGTGTACATTGTTGTACACAAGACAAATTTCTTAAAAATCTATCAACAATGTACAATCCTGTACACCTTATTAAAGGTGTATATCAATGTATATATACTATTCTAGGAAAGTTTTTTGAGATACCTTTTTCATGCAATCATTCAGTTCTTTCTCGATTGTATTACTGACATCGCTGATGATCCACCTAAGAAGCCTTGGCACACCTTCCTCATTGCTTGGCTTCATGCTTTTGTTGTGTTCAGCAAACCAATCCCGCATTAACAAATAGGTGAATAGTTAGAAATGTAAGAGAAAGGAACAAACACAATGAACAAAATTATTTAAAATGGTGAATATATATCTCAGGTGTACAACTGTGTGCACATGTAAACTCACCAACAGATAAAGCACACAACCATTAACTTTAATTGGTGAATCCTGATGTTTCTTAATGCTCGCCATGATATACTCATGTATATGAACTGGCCAGCAAGTTCTCTTCATCCTATCCAAAGACTCAAAATAGTGTGCAAACTGGTTCTTGCTAATCATACTTCCGTTTTCATGGGTAAAAAAGACAGTGATACACAAGTACATAGTAAACAACACCACTAAGTCTTCAGCATTTATTTCAATCTCCATTTTCGACTTTGGTTTTAACTTCATGATACGTACGATTTCCTCCTCCACATCTTTTTTTCCCAGCTCAGTTCGTTTCTTAAGAGTCAATCTGTTTATCAGCGGACCATATTTTTTTTCAGCTGCAGTTTTTACATCTTCCCCTTTTTCAAATTCCATTGGCACCATCTTAATCCCATAAAATAGAAACAAATCCTCAGGTTCACTCTTTACTGCCACTTGCTTGTTCTTCTTGGTAGTATCAAACATGAAATAATGTCCCCCTGAGTCACAAATTTCATGGCGGTACTGTCTCACAATTTTCAGAATTGAGTTTGGGTTCTTAATCCATATATCATCTCTCTTTTTACTTGTATCTTCCTCATCATTCCGGTCTGCTTTTTTGTGGACAAAGATATCTATAACATGCAAGAATGGTCCTTCTTTTTGCTTCTCTAGTTGATAATTGGTGAACCATACTTTTTCTCCTCTTTTTGTTTCATCTTCCTCAAGGTTTCTATTCACAAAGTCACTGAAGGCATGGAAACTTGACCTATATGGTTTGTTGGTATCTACGAAAATGAACCAAGAAGAATAATACATTCATTATACTCATATAAGTACAAATCATATCACTGTACACATAAATAAGACCATATCATACAGGTGTATAGCTGTATACACTCCTACAGAAAACTAACTAAAGCAACATTTGTTCCCACACAACATGTCATAAATCAATGTGCGTGTAAAAATCTTTACACTCATACAGAAATTTATCAAAAACAGCTTTAAAACACACACAACAGGCAAAATAAAGGTGAAATAGCATGCTGGTGCAAAGATGTGTACACCAACACCAAAAACGATGGGATAACATGTTGAGAACACACACATTAGTCCATATGAAGATGAAATAGCATGTTGGTGCAAAGATACGTACACCAGTAAACAAAAGTGACGGCACAACAGGTTGACAACACACACAACAGGCCATATGAAGGTGAAATAGCATGCTGGTGCAAAGGTGTGTACACCGGTAAACACAAGTGACGACACAACACACACATTAGGCCATATGAATTTGAAATAGCATGCTGGTGTACAAACCAGTACACTGCTACAGAAACATCTTTAAAAAAGACAGAACATGACATGAATTACTGCAACAACATTGTGGTGTACTAGTATGTACACACCAGCAACAATTCCAATAAAAATTGCTAAAAAACAGATAGAACTGGACATGAATCACTGCAACAACATGGCGGTGTATAGATCTGTACACACCAACAACAATTCCCACAAAAATTGCTCAAAAACAAGATAAAACTAGACATGAATTACTGCAACAACATGGCGGTGTACATATCTATACACATGTACAAGAAATTGAATAAAAATTGCTCAAAAATAGACAAAATTGGACTTGAATTGTTACCTTTTTTTTGAGATAACAGATGTTGAAGGCTTTGAAGACCTTGGAGTATTTGGAGGATTTGAAGGGTTTGGTTTCTTCTTAGCTAGAGATGTTTTTGAACTTTCTGGTACTGAAATTGATGTTGAATCTTCTAATGATCTCTTCAATCTCGTTTTAGGTCCTGTTGATTTCCGAACCTCTTCTGTAGCAACTGATGAAGTTGGGGATGAAATTGGTGTTGAATCTTTTAATGCTGACTTTGATCTCGTTCTTGGTGATGTTGATTTTTGATTTTCTTCTACCGCAACTGATGGAATTTCTTCTTCAGTTGATGTTGAATCTTCCACTGTTGGTGCGTTTGTCTTTGAAACTATTTTTTTTTCCTTTCAACATGATGTTACTGATACTGCAATCATTTAGGTATTTTGATTAGTAAGATTTTAGGGTTTTTGATTGAAAGTTTCTGTGAATTGAAAATTTTCTAGGGTTCAAAATGTTGGGGTATGAGTAGTTTTTATTTTTTTCTTCTGCTTTTCAGTCTTCAAAAGAAAAAGAAGGAATAAATGATTTGTCCGTTATGCCGTTTAATTCAATTTTTAATTCAATTTTTTTAAAGCTATGTGTCACAACCACGTTTATGGTGTCAGTTACAAAACTGTATCCATTCGCTGCATGTGTGGTTTATTAAAAGCGTGCGAAGGATAGCAGCGTCTTTATATATTTTTTGGACTAATCTGTTTCTGGTTGGATCAGAGTGGACTAATCTGTTCTTTTTTGTGCGGTTTTGGACTGAACCATTTTTTACCCATAAATCAGACGGGTATGGAGGCTACTCATCATCATATTCATCAATTATCATTAGGGATGCACAGAGTCCGGTACGACCCGGTTCTCTTATGGATCTGGTCCCTGTACCTGGTGTTGGTTGGTACCTCATTTGGAGGACCGGTACATGTACCTGACCTGGAGTTGTACCTGGACCTCGGGTACCGGTCCAGTACAACACCAGTACATGGTTTTTACCTATTCCAGTTACAATTACGTAATTAAACTTGCAGATAACCAAAAAAAAAGTAATTTCATAGTTCTGTATCAGTTAAGCATTCATTCAATTATACAAATCAATGGAAGAAAGATCAATTTTTTCCATGGTTTTTCTCGCCAAAACTAAGTCAAAATCAATTCAAAGTGCAATAACCATTCACTGCTTCATGTTCTTTCCCTGTAAAGCATACATTCACAATAACAACATTCTTCTTGTTCTCTTCTTCAATTTCAGCTCAAACCCAACTCTCTATTTCTGTAATTCCAGTAGCATACCACCACCAGTCACCTGTATCAACAACTAATAGACCATTAGGTCCATTACCAATTCACGTTCTCCAGCTCAAACTCTACCGGACCATCAATTAGACAATTACAGATCAATCAGATAAAATCAATTACAAACATCAATTTATTCACCTTTTCTTTCCCATCTTCGATTTCTTGCTGTAGAACATCAACACCCCCTCAATCTCTTGAAGTTGAAATATCAATTATCAATACCACTATTGTGCATCATTAATAGCAGACTATCAGATTCAATATTCTCTAAATTGAAAAGACCCTAAATCTAACATGCAATTAGTTTTCGAAATAACTGGAGAAGACAAAGAAGAAGAAGGTGATGGTGCTGTGACCGAGTGGAGGGGCAGGTTGTAATTAATCAATTGACATAAACAATCAACTCTTCTTCCTTTACAAACGATCAATTGACCCCTAAATCTAATTCTTTGTTACCTTCACAAATTTCAGATCCATAGATTATTTTTCTTCATCAGCATAATCATTTTCATTTAACCTCCATCTTCAACGGAGAACAAACACTATCTCTGATTTCATTCAAAAAATAATAATTTCTCATCTTCAATCTTCATGCCTCCATCTCCTCTCCTCTTCGGTGTAGCTTTGAAAAAGAAGAAAAATGAAGAAGAAAAGATATCTCGATAGATAATATTTCTCAAATACCTAGGATGGACGATCAAGATTAAGTACTAATTAAAAAATCCATCGGCTTATATCAACCGGTACTTATGGTCTGGTTCCAGTCCGCCCCCCCAAGAACCGCCCTGTACCGATCTATCCCGGTTCTCAACTTCCAGTACCGTTACCTGTACCGGCTACACCGGTTCCGGTCCGGAATTTCCGGTTCCAATCCGGTCCAGGTCATCGCAACCAGTTCTTGTGCAGCCCTAATTATCATCATCAATAATCTAAGGAAAGGTGGTGTGTATGTATGTGGGCTAAAGAGTGGTTGAGATCGTCCCAAAATCTGGATGGCAGATATTATGCCATGGGCCGTAACCTTGGTGTCTACCCGACTTGCCACTGACCCTGACGACCGATTCCTGCTTAGTGACTAAATTTCCTAATCAGACACGTCTAGCTTATTGAAAGCTGCGAATCCCGCAGATCACTGTATAAATCAGCAAGAACAATCGGTTTTGTGAATCTATAGCAAGTTGCATAAGGGAATCCCGCAGATCGCTATATAAATCAGCGAGAACAATCAGTTTTTTGAATCTATAGCAAGTTGCATATATTATTTGTGCCTGAGTACATAAATGGCTTTACCAAAGATTTTGTTAATCAACTTTGTATTCGTACTTTTTTTTTTTAAAAAATGGATTGCAGGGCTAAATTCGAATCATGTATTTGACCATATTAGAACTCTCGGCGTATTAATCTCTTTTTAACCGTCCAGTTTAAGCAATCAATCAAATTGGTTCCAATCCTCTAGAGGTTATGCAACACAATATCTGCAAGTTGATTTAAAGGAATGAATTACAAAGAGTTAACAAAATTGATTTAGTGATGTTTATATATGGATGCCATTCTTCCTTCTTAAACCATTCCCTTTCTTTCTGTGTCGAGCATAAAGTTTCTCCCGGTTAGTTAAGAGCAAAATTAAATAATTTACGGTTTTCTATATGATTAATTTTGTGAAGATTACTCATCAAAGTAACTTGACAGCACGAGTTTGCATGCCAGATTGGAAATATTGCTAGTAACATCATCTTCTCTTCTTCTTTTTTTTGATTCAAGTAAGATCATCATTTCTTGGTATTATTATGTAAACAATATCAGCTATAGGGAGTATGGGAGTCTCTATCAGTTAAGTGTTTCACAACGTCTTTTTTTTTTTTTCAAAGTACAGGCAGATGCAAACCGTAGTCACTTGGTTTAAACAAGTAACAGAATTTGGTTCCTTAAATAATATATTGCTCAAGCTTTACAACCCAATTCACGAAGCAAGTTTGGAAACATGCCGTATATGTGCAAATCGAGCGACATGCAAGAAGTTATAAGAAGAAGATAATTTGTGTGGCGGGAAAGTTAAAGTGAAGGTTCAGAATCATGAAATGCGACAACAACTGTCACTTCAACATCTTGGAATTATACAACCAATGCTTACAGGTTTCACAGTACCCGGAAGGTTAGCTTCAGACATACTAAGGACTCGGACCAGGACATGCCGAGTCTCTTTTACATTAGATGGTAGAAACCATGTCGTGGCCGACCAAATTGCTAATCTAAACCTCAACTCTAAGAAAGGAAAAAAAAGTTGAACTTTTAACTTTACCTTAACATAACCAACCTACAAGACATACTTCAGGTTTATCGCTTGGCGCTTGCTCCGCTAGGTACCCCTGCACAACGTAAGAAAAGGTCACCGGTGTGATCACTGCCTATCAATGCATCAGTTGACTTATTTGCAAAAAGATACTAGAATACCTGTACCATATATCAACAACGTAAAATAGGAATATTCTACATATGAAGTCAAATTTCATCGAAAAATCAAACAAATATTGCAGTTTCAAAGTATGCAAGAAGAGTTGACGATAAGGACGTGTCACGGAAGGGAAAAAAATGGTTGACGTAAACGAAATATGATATTCTCAAGGGGAAAGTGTGCATAACTTAGATGATGGAACAACTCATTTTTTTATCGGAATGGAGCTCATTCAACCAAGAAAGGAATGATCTGAAATTCTATAAGAGTTTCCCGTATGTGGCTATATAGATAAGCTAAGAATAATATAAGCGTAACATATTATACTTTCTTTTACAAATCCAGGAAGGGATGATGCGGGGGATAGAAGTGCATCAAGTGATTTGGTTGCATGAATGTGAAAAGTACACTTTTTAGAAAATTCTCTATATAAAAGCAGAGTTTTTTCAAGCGACGTGGTTAATCGGAGCTTCTGGTTGATTCTGACCTCACCAATCTAAATTTCAGCCAATAGAATTTCAAGAAAATCTTTTAACCCCCACAAAATATTATTTGACCAATCACATTTTAGAAAATAATTTCCTAAAATTACTAAATTTTGTTAATCTTGGAAACATAACAAAAGAAAAGTATAAACAACTTCAACATTACCAAAAAAAAACACAATTTCATCATGATAGAATTAAATATGCAATGTTCATCATAATATCATCATAAAATTTGATCAATCATATGAATTAAAAAAAATAAATCCAATGTCCTGTTTTGGTTACGAATGAGAATCAATGAGACTTGATCGGCGTGATTGGTTGGATATGACCTGTTTCGGTCAAACAGGGATGGTACACTCATTGGAATCGATAAAAAATGAGGAGGAAAGCACGTGGAAGGGTGAACAGAAGTGAGAAGATCTCGGGCTGTTGTTTTTTTCTTCCCGAGCAATTTTGAAGCAATTCTGAGGCAATTCTGAGGCTTGCGTGTGTTTGGTGAAGGCTCGACTCAATTTATGACGTGAAACCATCGTGTTTGAAGTACGTTGAGCTGTAGAAGACGTGTGGAGATCAAATAAAAGGAAATTATTCCCATGCAGCAGCAGGGAAGGAAAGGAGATTATATAGAGTTATTGTACGTGATTTGTCAGCCCTGTGGAGTATAAATTAAGTGTTCTGGGTCAGATAAGAGGGTGGAGAGTTTGGGGAGAGGTTGAGAACAATAGAAATTGCTGCAGAGTGATTCTGCAGTAGCAGCAGAGAAGGGGAAGAAGAAGGGTTGCAGACGACACATGAGAAGTGTCGTTCTCAAGAACCCTAGTTGAAGAACATTAGACGGCACAGAACAATCGCAGATTAGCGTCTTATATTCAAACTGTTTTGTAACAGTCCATTAGCCACGCATATCTTCAGTTACCCACAGCTTCTGTAACAGTGAACTCTGTAACGTCAATACAGCGCTGCAGATTCGCTGAATCTTATAATTTCTTCAATAAAAGCACCTTTTGAGCCATGATTTATTATTTTGAACGTGTTTTTGATATGAGGAGCTAAACCCCAACACTGGGAAAACGGAGGAAGCAACTTTTCATGATTGTGGTAAATGAATTAATTCTTTTATTGACTTTTTGCATAGATTTAATTGCTTTATGATTTCTATTAATTATTTCTTATTTGGTTAGATGCCGCATGCTTAGTTCTAAATACTTTAGATGCGTCATGCTTTTAACTTACAAATAATATTTTATGAAATTTATTTTTGGCAAAGAACTAGAGTCACAACTTCTTTTGTTTGAGCTATTTTGTCTAGAGTTAATGACTGAACCATAACAATGTGAAAAGTAGTGGAATCCCGCGTCTCAGCGTCTCTTCATCTTGTGACAAATTGTGTATATATATTTTTCCTTATTTTCTTTATTAAGTCTTAAAACAAATTCTCAACAAATCTGAGTGAACGAATCATCTTACTACAACATCATTGAAAATAACCATCAATTTTTGGCGCCGCCGACGCGGATCTGTTTATAGATTTGTTTTTAGGTTTTATTTTATTTGTTCTTTTTTACGCGTTTTGGTACTTTTGTTTGCTTTCAGATTTGAAGCTAAGCTAAAGAAAAAGAGAAGTGCTGAAAAGAAAGGCGAAGCCCAAAAAGGAAAGAAAAGAGAAATCCAAAAGGAGTGAAGAAGAAGATTTTGTAAATAATTTTTTTTTTTTTTTTTTTTTAGAAACTGTAATTAAGTTATTTATTTTTGTAAAGTTTTATTTTTGTAAAGTTTTATTTTTGGACATTTTTATTTTTGGACATTGGACATTTTTATTTATTTATTTTTTTTAAAACCCTACGGAAGGGTACTTTTAAATAAACTGTTTGCAGAGAAGGACGACGATTACAATATCGTCTCGGCCCCTGTACACTGACATTGGAGTCGGTGGCCCGAGTCCACTTCAACGGTTCATCCCCCGTCTGGAACGGGAGGTAAGAATTCTAAACACCCGCGAATCCCCTGTCAGCGGGTTTACTAGATGATTTTGTATGCCTATATGTTGAGGACCTGAAATCAGATTTAATTTTCTAGTAAAGGGCAAGGCCTGACCAAATCAAGATAAGGACTCGGATTTCATCACCGTTTCCTTCTTGCCCGCCTTAGGAACATGTAACCTACGCGAACCTAAGCCTAAAATTTTGACTAGAACGAGACCGATAGGGTAACGAGCTTAATAGGAAAGTCATTCGAAAAATATTGGTTACTCTTTTAAGCATACTTCGAAGTTCATGATGGTTTCTGTGAGTTGAATGCGTGACTGCGCCGCCTTGTAATGCGGTGAGGCCTTGGGTATCAAAGCTCCACGCAGCTTCCCTCGCCTCTATTCAACTTACTTTGACTCGGATTGATTCCAGAGGGGTTTGCTCAAATTGTAACGAATTCCCTTTCGAAGGATTAGAAGCTGGTCTAGAAACAATCTAAGTGGATCCATCATGCTTTTTGTTTGCTAGATAAAATAGGCTTGTTGCGGTCGAGTCAGCCTTCTTTGTGTTTGTTTAGAATCCCCTTGCAGTTAGGATGTCGAACTGGTATTATAATAGCCAATACAATGAGTATCCGACTGAGCAGCTTAGACATTATCCTTTTTATGACCATAGTGTGAATAGTGATTGGGAACGCGAAACTTTTGAAGGTTATGGTCCATACCATTTTGAGCCCAATTACTATCCACATACCCACAGGTCATACGAGCAAAACAATCCTTCTATTTCTCTAGAAGAGTCTCTCAAGAGTTTCAATGAGTCAGCACGGAAGTTATTTATGAAAGATACTTATAATATTCTTCTCCCAGAAGATTCCGTAGAGCGGTCAACTAAGATATCTCTAGAAGAGACCCTCAAGCAATTTACTGAGAATACAAATAGGATTGTGGAAAAACTTGCTCAGGATAGTCTTAATTTCTAGTGTAGTTTTCCCAATACCACCCTCGAAAATAAGGATAGTTTTTATTCACATAATCAAGATGACGAGGTTAGAATTGGTAACACTACTTGTTTTGATAAGGTTCGATCATTTTCATGTTATTATAGTGATGATTATGATGAGGATAGTATTGATGAAGAACATGAAATATGTAGGCATAGTGATCAGGAATTTGTTACTCCGATTGAGCTTTATAATGATAGTGTTGTTTCTAATACAAATCCAAATAATTTTAATAATTATTCACCTATTCAAAAGGATGAGGATTTGACTAGAGATACCACCGTTTTAGACGATGTAGTTCATGATCCTTTAGCCAGCAGTATGTTGAATAATCCATTATTTGATGTGCCTATTAGTGAATCGGAGGAGGTAACTATGATTAAAACCTTAGTTGATGAGCCTTTATATGAAACTTTCTCTGATAATCCTTTATATGATTGTGATGATGGTTTAGAGGAAAGAGTTTACCCTGAGAATACTGTTTTAGAATCTAGCGATTTAGAAACACTAGTCTTAGAAGATGATAAACTCGTAGAAATGAGTGAGGATGAACCCAACTTAGAAGAATCTATTGACCATTTCCAGGAATCCGATGACCTAGAAATTAGGGAAGTTGTGACTAGTCTTTCTAGAGAAATAGAAAACTCTAAGTTTGGGGGTGATTATCATTCTCCGTGTGTTTTAACTCTTAAGTACCCTCCTGTAGGACTTGACATTTGTGCCTCAACCATCTTACAAGATTATCTTCATACACGTTTTCCCGAACCTAATGATGTCCAGAAAGAAGCTCAGTTGTTAGAAACCCATCCTCTGGTTGATGTGGTTAACCCAGGCTATGATACCAAGATTGACTTTGTTTCTCCACCAAAAACTTTTCTTCCAATTGTGGGACTTTTGATTTTAAGATGTGTCGGTTATTAAGTTTTGAGACTAAACCTAATCACTTTAGGATATTAGGGTCGACACATTTTCTTAAGGAAGACCACCTTTTTCATTGTGGTCAGCTGTGTGAGTCAAATCTAATTGACTTAGAGGATCCCCAGTTATTCAGGTTGTTGTTATGTGCTTCTAAGTTCTTAGTTGAGTTTTTCCAGACTCTAATACCTGAATCGGATCTTAGCTTTGAGGAAATCCAACCGATGAAAACCTGTTATCTAGACCCAGTTATAGAACCTGAACCTGAGCCACAACTAGATGTAGTTGTCTTAAACAAGGGTATGTTCGGTATCTTTTTGGTCTGTTGCAGTTTCCTCTTCTTGTGGGTAATACTTTTTGATCCAGATGACCCACAGTTATTCCGGCTACTTCTATATGATTATATGAGGTGACTAATTCTTCCAATGTTTGGCTGAAGACTTTAAACTTAGCACTTCTTGGGAGGTAACCCAATATTCTTGCGACACGGTAATATGTTTCCTTATCTCTTTTGCTTCAAGTGGTAACAGTTTCTCCTTGTTCATGCTTTTAATTTTATCTTTAGAACATTGAGGACAATGTTAGATTTAAGTTTGGGGGTATTTTAGTCGCATTTTTGAAACTTCTAGCGTCACATGGTATCTGGTTAGCTAAGTTTACATACTGTTTCTCACCAAAAGATAGAAATTGTAATGCTAGAGATAACAATCTATTGAGACACTAGAGAAAAAGACATTGAGATCCTTGAAATTCAAGAGAGAACTTGTTCCTTTTAGAGGGTAACCGTGATGGACCTAACCATCCATGATGGAAAGGCAAGTAGGTCAGGAAATGCCAGAAAGACAAAGCAACCTCACAATGTAGTCTTAGTTACTGGATTACGACTCTCTCTCAGTAGAAACTTATCACTATTAACAAGCAGAGCGACATCAAAATTTATGAAGAAAGTTGAAGACGTTTAAGGTTTAGAAGCAACAATAGAAAAGAATAATTCAAAAAAAAATCAAAGTTGAAGACTTAGTTACAAAAAGTTATAAGAGCAAATGATATAAGTTGTTGAAGTTCATGATACCAAGACATCACAAGTTGCGAAGATCCAAGTTCTAAAGTCCTTCTATCATGGCCATTTAAATTTTTGTCTACAAAAAAAAAAAATTTAAAAAAAAAAATTGAAAAAAAAAATTGAAAAAAAAAATGAAAAATGAAAAAAAAAATCATCGTTAAGTTTTGTTCAATAAGGCCATAGGGAAGTAGAAATCTATAAAGAAGTTTCAAGCAAGAAATTAAGGAGAAAAGTTTATTGTCAAGGTTCCACGAGGTTCAAGAGTTTATCATCAACAATTGAAGCCGAAGAAGACGTTGTTTCTACTGAGCACTATGAGAGAGTCGAATAGAGATGCATTTTGGTTGCTTTGTTAGTCCGCTTTCCATCCGGCACAAGATCTTTCTAGCACTGGTTCAACTCATCACACGTAATTAGTCCAGCTATGTAGCAGATGTCCCTCTCATCTTTATCTCTCTCCTAATCTTATCCAGCTGTAAATCAGCGGACGCATCTTACAATGTTTATCTAGATGTGTAGCGGATATCTCTTTATCTAGCAGTGTTGCAGATGTGTCTCCCCTTTGCTTTATTCAGCTTTAGAGCTAGCACCTTTAATTTCTCTGGCATTCTAGTTACTTGGAGATAGGTTGAGAATATGTATGTCCTCATAGCTCTTTGGATACTTGTGACCAATTAGAAGTCATGGTTTTGTGGGTACACCTCTGTTAAACCAACCCGAGTTTATAACTCGGTCACTAGGGACACCTAGTAAGTTTGATTTTTTTTTCTAGAATAAATTTGCTCGAGGACTAGCAAATAATAAGTTTGGGGGTATTTGATAGACGCATTTATATGTCTAATTTGTCCTCAATGTTTCGTATTGTTAGTATTTATTTTCGTCCTTATTATGGTGTTTTGTTTGTTTGTAGGTATTTTTTGGAAATAAATATTGTTGGAAAATTCGGCTCGAAAAGTTGCTCAGAGCACCCTCAGAGGACATTTGCTATACGGACCCCCGTTTTTGCTATGTGTCACCCACGGCTATGTGTAGCCCATTTGTCCACATCACCCACAGGATATTCGCACCCCAGCTGATTGGATAAGGGCTGACCTCTCTTCTTCGTTTGAATATTAGAGTTGGCGGGAAAATGTTTTTGAATCTGCTGCATTTCCTTTTTTGGTTACGAATGAGAATCAATGAGACTTGATCGGCGGGATTGGTTGGATATGACCTGTTTCGGTCAAACAGGGATGGCACACTCATTGGAATCGATAAAAAATGAGGAAAGCACGTGGAAGGGTGAACATAAGTGAGAATATCTCGGGCTGTTGTTTTTTTCTTCCCGAGCAATTTTGAAGCAATTATGAGGCAATTCTGAGGCTTGCGTGTGTCTGGTGAAGGCTTGACTCAATTTATGACGTGAAACCATCGTGTTTGAAGTACGCTGAGTTGTAGAAGACGTGTAGAGATCAAATAAAATGAAATTATTCCCATGCAGCAGCAGGGAAGGAAAAGAGATTATATAGAGTTATTGTGCGTGATTTCTCAGCCCTGTGGAGTATAAATTAAGTGTTCCGGGTCAGATAAGAGGGTGGAAAGTTTGGGGAGAGGTTGAGAACAATAGAAATTGCTGCAGATTGATTCTGCAGTAGCAGCAGAGAAGGGGAAGAAGAAGGGTTGCAGACGAAACATGAGAAGTGTCGTTCTCAAGAACCCTAGCTGAAGAACATTAGACGGCACAGAACAGTCGCAGATTATCGTCTTATATTCAAACTGTTTTGTAACAGTCCATTAGCCACGCATATATTTAGTTACCCACAGCTTCTGTAACAGTGAACTCTGTAACGTCAATACAGCGCTGCAGATTCGCTGAATCTTATAATTTCTTCAATAAAAGATGGCTAAAGGTGAGAAACTTCTCATTGGTAGTCTATTCTTGGGTTCACTATTTTCCAACTTAGACTCTTTAGTTATAGACTCAAGTATCTCCAACGGCTTCATGAAAGTTGAGACATATGCCAATACCATGTTCCTCCAAGCCTTGATGTGGGAGCATCTTGACAGTTATGCACCTATTCCCCGTAACATCTTGCAAGGACCTAAAGTCGATACTCGTCATGCTTTCCTTGAGAAAAATAACACCAGGATCATGCGCTGGTATAGAAAGCAACCACAATATAAGATATGCATTACTAACGTTTTGGATATTGAGTCAGAGTTCAACTTTCGCCCATGGGTGTCGGTTCCTTCTCTTTTCTCACAGTTGATCACTTTCAAAATTGCCGACGAGAATATCACGTTGAGTACTGGTGCTGGTCTGAGTGAAGGAGAGAGATCTTTTGTCTTGAGTTGTACTCCTGGTTTCTTGATATCAGTAATGAATGGAGAATTCCGGGTAGAAGAATACAATATTGATAGAGCGGCTCGACAGATGGGTGTTGATCAGTGTATTCCGGGTCACTGAATGAACAAACTATCAATTGAGTATTTGAAGGCTAATCTGGACTGCACTCATGTGGAGGGAACCGAGTATTTATTCCCATGCTCTGATCGTGCTAATTTCGTGACTCCGGGTTACATGGACTTCTGGCGTCAGCAACTTGAGCGTGTGTGTAGGATCAGAATATCGCAACACTATTACACTTGCGAAATTATTAGCGACACATCACAATGATGTCGCAGAGTAACCGCAGAAACGACATAACAGATGATGTCAGCTTAATCATGAGAAAAATGTAATGATCCTGTGAAAATTAGGAAGTCTGCGAGACTGACATTTGTAAGATTGCGAGAATACCGCAAGTCAGATCCGAAAATAAAGGTCAGATTAGCTGTCATCCATCATGTAATTTCCTATAAATAGTCATCCAGTCATAAGGGAAAGGAGGGATCTTTTTCGAGAGGAGAAATAAGAGAATAGGAGAGAGAAAGTCTAGAGTGGTAGTTGTTCTTGATTTCTTTTATTTCTTGTAAAGATTTTAAGAGAATTAATCAATAAAATTGTGATTGTTAGCCTTAAAAATGAGTTGATTATTTATGAAATATTGTGAGGGGTGTAGTGTAGGATTTCCTGCAACTACATAATGGCGCTAGAAACAGGGACCGGTTGAATAAAAAGTTGAAGATTAATATTGTGATTTGTGAGAATTTGGAATAATTGGTGAAGAATTCATTAATATTGAAGAAATGGATAGAAGGAGAAATACATCAGAACAACCAACAAACGTTAGAAGAAGTAAGAGGCTTGCTGGAAGGGAGAGAAGTGAAATGGGAGAATCTACTAGAATAAGAACAAGGAATAATAGAACCAGAAATAATGAAGAAAATCAAATTCAACAACCAATACAACAAACACCAGTACAAAATAGAACTATGGATTATGATAGAGTGAGTATACACACTTGGAGGTCAGATTCAACAGAAGGAGCAGAAGAAGAGCAACAAGTAAGAAATGATAGACGAGTAGAGAGAGACCAAGAAATGGTTGGGGGAATGATTCATGGTGATGAAGAAATTGAAGCATTGGAAACATTGAGACAAAAAATACATGAAGAAAGAAGAATAGAGGCAGAAGAACGTGCAAATTTAACAAGGCAAAATCACGAGTTGAGAATGGAAAACATGAGATTACAAAGTAAAAGATCAAAAAGCACAACAAGGTCAGATTCAAGATCAACTAGAAGAGGAATAAAACGAAATTCACCTGTAATGAACGCTGGAAATAATGTTCGGGAAGAAATACAAAATCAAAATGAAGAGTGTCGCGAAGATAGAGAAAGGATTGAGGATTGTTATGTTCTACAGGGTGAAATTTTTGGTGACGGGCAAAATAATAGAAATCAGGGGAATGGACAGCGTCAGGAGCGAAATAATCAAGATGGCGAAGAAAATCGAGAGGAAGAAAGAAGAATATTATGGGAGAGAACTTCAAAGAAATCAACAAACAATTGAAGAAAAAATCGAGAGACATTATGCTGAACAAGCATGTCTAGCTTGCGAACGGGAAAAACTAAGAGCAGAGGTGGAAGAACAAGAGATTCGAGAGGCAATACGCCAAAACAATCATGATAATCGAGAAAGCAGGCGCGAACAGAATCGTAATAATGATAATATCAATGAAGAATATGATAGAGTGCAAAGGAGGGCTGAGAGGCAGCGAATAGAATTAATGAGGAATGAACAGAATCGCAGAGAAGAAAATGAAGGACATAATTATATGCGAGTTCAAGAAAGAGGTGAAGGAGAAAGTCGCAGGAGAAGACAAAATGAGAATGATGAAGAAGATATGCAGGATATTGAGAGACAAGAAAGACACAAACGCAGGAGAAGGGAAGCGAAACTAAAGAAACCAATGGATCAAAATCCAGGTGTGAATGAAAAAATCTTAAGAGAATTGGAAGAAATGAGAGGAATGTTAAATAACAAAGGAGAAGGAGGCAGAAGGCAGTTAGATGAAGCTATAGAAGAAGCTGCAAAAACTCCATTCACAAGAGAAGTACAATTAGGAGGAATACCCCCAAAGTGAAACTTGCTTGCGTTAACTAGCATTTTTGATGGAACAACTTGTGCAATTCAGCACATCAAAGCCTATGTGAGATGCATGTTGCAATGGGAAAACCATGATGCCGTATTGTGCAAATATTTTGCATCCAGTTTAACAGGGGAGGCGTTGAAATGGTTTGAAGGTTTACCAAAGAATACTATAACATCTTTCAACCATTTGCAGACTACATTCTTAGGGGCTTATATAAGTAATAATTCTTCGCGGCCTGGTGTTGGAGATGTATTTGGATTAAACCAAAGGGTTGGAGAAAGATTGAAACATCTAACTAAAAGGTGGAAGACTATGTGTAGTGAGATGGCTGGCCGTGTGGATGAGAGATACCTCATTTTATCATTCATCAATGCTATGTTCGCAACCAATTTGCTGTATGTTCAAATTTTCAGAGTTAAAAATACAATCACAATGACCGAATTGCGAGAACTTCAGGAGGAGTATATTGCTCTAGAAGAAAGACAAAATGAGATGGAATCATATCCAGTTGCGAACACCAGTTCACAAGCAGTGAATGCAATCTTATTACCCAAATTGATAAGCACAGTGGCAAGTACTTCGCAAGTACAACAAGAAAAAGTGATAGTTAACAATCAACAGAAGCTAGTATCTACGGGAAGCCGTGATCAAGAGGAGTTTTAAAGAGAAAGAAATTTCTATAATCGTGGTGGAAATAACAAGATTCAAAGACTCGATCAGCCGCAAGAAACTTATGGGGGTCAGAGGCAAAACTACAATAGAGGACAGGGAAATCATAAGGTGGTATGGGAAGAAATCAAGATGCCACCTCTGAATGCAAGTGTGGAGAAAATATGGGAAGCTATAATTTTGATGGAAAATATACCAACACCATGGAACATGGGAACTGAACCACCTCCAAGCCACAGAAGTCATGAGTTCTGTTCTTATCATCATTTTCATGGACATTCTACAAGTGATTGCAGAAACATAAAGAGAATCATTTTGAGAATGATAGATCAAAGAAAGTTAAACCATTTTCTGACAGGACAACCGCAGCCTCAGCCATTGCCACCGCCACCACCAGAGCATCGCAGAGTAAACACTGTAAAAGGAGGAGACACATTCTTAATAGAAGTTGGTGCAAAAGCAAAGAATCTTTTTTGTCACTCTATTGTGCATACATACAAGGCAATCAAAGATTTTCATGACAATGTTTTGAGTAGAGTGTTTGCGAGAGATAATGATGGGAGAGAAGTTATGAACATTGCGAAAATCTCGCCACTAGAGGACTGGCAAAAGCAGACAATTTTTTTCACCGCAGAAGAAGTCCCCGAAGGAGGAGAAATACATGACAACCCATTAGTAGTAAGACTAGAAATTAATCCAAAGCCGAAAGAAGATGAAGATGATGAAGCTGAAGATTCATGGGCAATTAATAGAGTTCTAATTGACACTGGAAGTTCTGTAAACATCTTATTCCATCACACTTATAAAACTATGTGAGGAAGAGATGAAGAGTTGATACCCTCAACTTACAAGATATATGGTTTTAATGGTATTGCCAAAAAGCCTAAAGGGGAAGTTACCATGAGAATTCCATTGAAGGGATTATCTTCTGAGATTTTATTCTGCGTCGTTGATGTAGAATCGCCCTACAATGCATTAATTGGTCGACCTTGGCTACATGGGATTTTAGGTGTGGCGTCGAATTTCCACCAATGCATCAAATTCCCTCACCCCAATAGTGTGGGAATCATAAAGGGAGATTGGGTTGAAGGAAATAAATGTTATGATGTTGATGTAGAATCTTGCGAAGAAAGAGCTACCAAGAAGGAAAATTGGAGACGCAAAATTAAAGAATAACAAAGAGGTGAGAGATTGATGGTGGATGTAGTAGAATTAAAAGATGAAGAAATGCTGCGAAATTAATTCTTGCGCAAAATAAGAAGTGGTAAATCCTTCACTACAAATAGACAGTGGCAGAAAATAACAAATATGCAGAGGCAGAGAATAGCGAAGGTAAGAAACTTATAATGTGTATGAATGATTGATTTGTTGCGAAAAATTTCAAATTTATATTTTACTGAATGGCAAAGATAAAATTGAGAAATGCAAAAATAATATAGTGATTTGCGAGAATGTTGCATAAATAATGAAATTCGCGAAGAATAATCAGAGAACAATGACATAAGAGAAAGGGGCGAACCTTTATGGCGTACACCCTAGTTCGCGAATAAAATTTCGCAAGAGGCAAATGTAAGACCTAAAGTACGTCATATAAGGGGGTACCTGATGCATGACTCAGGGAAAAGGTTACACCGCTCCTAGAACCTGAGTCATGGAGATTTGGGGTCAATAAAGCCCATCCAGGAGAGGCACCTTGGATTCTCAACTTAAGCATATGACTTAGGTTGGGCGACCGAGGTAATAAGGACTCTCCTAAGGAGTGCAGAATCTGATCAAGGCGTCGAGGTACACGGTTGAGTCAAGAGTTCCAGGGGCGTCTGGAGCGTACCTTGCCATTCTTGACAAGTCTTGGCTTATATTGCACTCGGCCCGAAGAAAACCCCACTTAGGGTGCAGTCTCGTAACCATAAGACCTATAGGCAAAAGGGATAAGAGGCTGCGAAAACAACTGGTTGTTGTTAAGACTGGATGGGAGGAGCCAACCTTGTATGGTAGAGGTACATCTCCTTGAAGGGGCAACCAAGGGGGATATAAGGGAGACAACCTCTATTAGGGAGATGATAAGTGTCTTAAGACACAAATGTCATGGGGATTTTTACTCGCATGAGTATTAAGGCTTGTCATATTTGTGCGAAAATCCTGAAGAGGCAATAATACAAAAGAGAGAGAGATAAGACGAGATCAATGGGTTTTTGCATGAAAGTGTAAAGACGTCCTGCGATTTCGTCGCAAGACGGCAATGTCATGGGGCTTATTTTCGCAAGAATGTTTACGCCTGTCATATTGTCGCAACAATCCTGAAGAGGCAATAATACAAAAGAAAAAGTTAAGGCAAGATCAATGGGTTTTTGCATGAAAATGCAAAGACGTTCTGCGATTTTGTCGCAATGACAAGAGGTGGCATAATAAGACCTTTAATTAGGAAGGCAAAATAAGACCACACAAAGGAATGAAATCTTGGAAAGAACCAAGAATTACTTCACAAAACATGTAATTGCGAGATTATACAGAAACAACTGCGGAGTTAAGGCATAAAAGCAAATCTGCTAAAATCTCTCATTTGGATACAAATAACAGAGGCAAGTATGGGAATGAATGAAATAAGAAAATGTTATTTGACTCCATATGATATATTTACGCAAAGAATTAAAGGTTAATAAGTATATTGATTAACCATATTGCAAAGGAGAATTATTTTTCTAATGAATGAAGGTAGAAACAAAAGAAGTTCATATATTAAGAAGTATTGGGAACTGAAGGAATTCACAAGTATACAAGAAGAAGGAACAAATGTAAAAATATTACAAAAGATCAGAGAAAAAAAAGAGACTATTTCTTGGATGGTTCTTCATCATCTTCATCAGATTTTCCTCCTTATTCATCCTCATCAGTTTCTCTATTTTCATCAGATTCTTCATCTTCATCGGCCTCACTATCAGAGATAATTAGACTAGGAACATTCTTTGGAATCTCCTCTGAGAGGCAAGGATAATCTGAATAAGGAATATTATAATCATCGCAAACCGTTTGGATAGTTTGATTGCGAAAGAGAGTAACATCATTCTTAAAATTCGCAACAGTGATCTTTAATTGATTCTTCAATTTAGAATATTTATCGTTGGTAGAAGAAAGGCTCTTTGCGAGTTCCCCTTTTCAGCCTCAAGCTCTTCGATCCTTTTGCGATATCTACTTTCAGATTCTGCGAGCATGAAGCAATTAATCAGTAACTTAATGAAAATTCATGAGAAACAAAAGATTAATGAAGAAGAACAATTAATGACCTTCTCTGTCAGAAATCATATCTCTAACCAAGACTGTGTGCTCAACTTGGAGACTAACATTTACACCTAAATCGTTTCTAGCATCATCTAAGATTTTCGCAGCCCAGGCGAACTTATCATCACTATTTATAAGGAGACGAGAACGAACTTGATTTTCTCTTTCACTGAGCTCGGCATTTTTGCGGTTAGCTTCATCTCGTTCAAGTTGAACCTCAAGAAGAGTCTCTTGGAATTTCGCCAAAGTTTTAGCACCTTGGTTAGAAATACGATCCTTATCATCTATAAGACCACAAATCTTGATTCTCAACTTATTAATTTTCTCTTTGGAGTCAAGATAGAAACGCTTAAATTTATTGGCTAAACCCAGTCTAGATCTATGCTCAATTTCTAAGTGGCGAAATTTGGATATGAGTTCATTCAGAGAAAGAGGTGTAATTCTATCATTCGAAAAACTATTTAAAAAATTATTAAGGTGTTCAAGAAGGGTGTCATTATCCATAGCATTGGGAAATGAACGAAGAAGGGTGGCTTCATCAGAAAGACCATAAATATATGCAAAAAGGATTAATCAAATAAGACAAAACAAAAGGATAAGCAAACGAGGGGACGGGATAAAATTTATATACCATAGAGTTGATCATTGGTTTGCTGAAGACTGGAAATTTTATCTTTTTGAGAGGAAGTATCAACTTCCAATTGCTTATTCTTCTCGCGAAGACCCTCAACTTCAGTTTCTAATTCCCCATTCCTCGTGCGAAGTTGAAGATTTTTCTTTTCGAGAATCTCGCGTCTCCTCTCCAGATCTGAGGCAACAGCGAAAGAAGCTTTTCCAGTCTGCGAAATAATGGAAAAAATATCAAAATAAAGAGATATATTGAATTACAGTGATAAAGAGGAAAAGAGATAAAACATACCATAATGCCAAGAGAAATCAAGAAGCTGGGAGTCACTGAGCTGGAGACTCCGCGAAGAGAATCATCACCACTCAATAAAGGAGCATCACAGATATTCGCAAGAGCCTTGCAGATGCTGGTGACCTGGTTATCTCCAAATCCTTGCATGGAATCAGAAAAGATAGTATATAATTTTGCCATAGAAGACTCAGGTGGGGAATCTTTATTTATGGCAGAATCATCATCGTCCTCGTCATCATTAGAACCTTCACGAGAAGGATCATTTAAAGGAGAAGAAGAACGGATTTTTCTTTTCTTTGAAGAAGGAGCAGTTGATTTTTCCTCGCGAACAGCATCTTTGCCTTTACCATCAGTCTTCACAACCTTAGTAGGTTCTTCTCTTTCAGCGATAATCTTCACAAAAAGATAAAGATAAGAAATAGAGGCAACAATATATTGTCAAAAATTATAAAAATATATTTCTTACTTCATCTGTGAGTGAGCGAAGAGCTGACAAAGTACTAGCCTTCCCAGTTCTATTGTAACTGTCTTTCATCTTTTGGATCTGGCGAATGTCGCAAGAATCAGAGAATAAAAGAGTAGGGATAAATTAAGAATTAAAGGTTGAGAAAAATTTGAAGAAACATACCTCTTTCACCTTCTCAGGCCAAGAGAATACCCAAGGTTGGTAAGCGGCGAGATTCGCAGGAAGAACATTCGACCCAACAATATAAGGTCCTTTCAGCATTAAGGGGTAGACACACCACTTGTCATCTTTGAATTGACTGGGAGTCTTGTTCTTACCAGAATGCCAATCAGTGTCATGCATAAGCAGTTTATCTTCAGCGATAATCTCCTTTCTCTTCAAACGAACACCCCAACGGGTATTCTCTTTCTTCATAGGTATCAATTCATAATTTTCAAAGAAATTCGCTATTGTATATTTCTCAGCGAATATCTCCAAATACGAATTTAGGATCCCTAAGTTCTTTGGGACAGAGAGATCCTTTACCAGCACCACGATTAGCGAACTCCAGCATTAGAAGGATGCAGTCCCCGCTTAACTGAAAGATAGCTCGCGAAAACTTTGGGTGAGCGAGAATTTCATAAAATAAGGGAAGAATGGGATCATAAAGAGGAATGGGAAGGCCTGCGAGAATTTGACCTAGAGAAACTATGATTGTCTGATCATCACAATGTTGATCAGAAAAAAGTTTAACAGAAAGAACTGATTTAACACTTTCACCAGGAATAGTTGAAAGTGTAAAACCTCTTTCTTTAAGATCTTTCTGGACGCTTTCAAAAGATTTTTCGTGTTTATGACCGCTTGGAGGCATATCTGAGTGTGAAAATGAATGAGAAATTAAGAAGATTGGAAAAAGAAGAGGGAAGAAAGAATTACAGTAGCGGAATTTGCGGAAGAACGATAAAATTGCAGAGAAGATGAAAAGAGAAAAGAGAAGAGTGAGAAGATATATATAGAGAAGATTTTTCGAGAAGATAAACACATTTAATGCGAATAAAAGACGTGAACGGTTGAAAAGTATCGGTTACAGAAGACGTGTCAAGAAATAGATGGAAGAAAAAGATACGTGTAATAAATGCAACACAGAAGAATATGAAAAGATGAATAACAACGAAATTTCTCATATCATTCTCTCCTTCGCAGAGAAGACATGAGAAGAGGCAAGATGTAGGATCAGAATATCGAAACACTATTAAACTTGCGAAATTATTAGCGACACAACACAATGATGTCGCAGAGTAACCGCAGAAACGACATAACATATGATGTCAGCTTAATCATGAGAAAAATGTGACGATCCTGCTAAAATTAGGAAGTCTGCGAGACTGACATTTGTAAGATTGCGAGAATACCGCAAGTCAGATCCGAAAATAAAGGTCAGATTAGCTGTCATCCATCATGTAATTTCCTATAAGTAGCCATCCAGTCGTAAGGGAAAGGAGGGATATTTTTCGAGAGGAGAAATAAGATAATAGGAGAGAAAAAGTCTAGAGTGGTAGTTGTTCTTGATTTCTTTTATTTCTTGTAAAGATTTTAAGAGAATTAATCAATAAAATTTTGATTGTTAGCCTTAAAGATGAGTTGATTACTAATGAAATCTTGTGAGGGGTGTAGTGTAGGATTTCCTGCAACTACAATGTGTATGAGTTTGCAACGGATGTCAAGTCCCCAGTTCGAGAGTTCCCTTCCTCTGACATGATCTCTGATCGACCCAGGCTAAGATATCTTTCCAGTGGCGACAAAAGGAAGATGTCTCCAAATGCGACACAGGTGAGTGCCTTTTTCATGATTTTAGCCAAAGTACGTCAATCACGCTTTTAATTTTATTGTTAACTTCATGGTAGGACGACCGTGCTGTGAGACTTCGAATTGATATAAACTCTCCAAACCTTCAATAAAGTCCTCAGTGAGGAGAAGGCAGGAGAAAGACATCTCTTAGGATGCTCCCGAACATGCCGCTTCTTTGGTGAGTTGTTAACACCTTTCTTCATCGTTGCGACTTTCTCGTCCCTATGATTAGGATCTTAAAAGAATATTGTTAATTAGTTTCAGAATTTTGCTCCATCGATATTGTTGGCCTTCGTTTTACTCCTGGTCGAATAATTCAAGGATACACACCGATGAGGAAGTCGACGTAAGTATTCTCTTTTCAGGCTAATCATTGTAACGCGCCTTTGGATGAATTAATGATAATCGTTGTTGATGTATCCAGGAGGAAATCATTGCGGATAAGCAACATGTTGATGAGGCACACTCTTCCTTGGGGCACGATAATATGGAGAACGCTAGAAATCCCAAACCAAATGAAGATAGTGGAGTTGCCAACGAGGATTATGGCATTACTGATCCTTCAAATGATTTAGAGACCCCTTCAGTAAGTGTCTCGCCTGCAATTTCTTCATAGAAGTATGATATCTCTGATTTGTGAATGAATGAATGAAAACCCATGTGAATATACGAGTAATTTTGCCGAAATACGTCACCAGAAAATTTCATACTTCAGCCTTTTAGTAAAAATGCTGTAGAATCCTCGTTTGGAGTTGGATTTTCGATATCTGCATATGTATCCTCAAGTTAGTAAAAATGCTGTAGAATCCTCGTTTGGAGTTGGATTTTCGATATCTGCATATGTATCCTCAAGCCCAGGAAATTTCCAAGCTTTCACAAGGAAGATTTTTGACTTTTGAGCATTTTTAGGGCCTGAAAAAGACGAAATAGTAAAGTTCCAGGAGACTTTCAGGATTTTTCCAGATTGCATGTTGCCTAATGTTTTGGCCACATCTCCTCGCTCGTTCATCCGATTGTTATGAAATTTTGACATGTTGTAGAGGACTTCCATACAAAGAGAATGGTGTATAAATAAACTCTATATTCCTTACCAATTCCTCCCAGTTCGTCATTGAACACAGGGCAGTGTAAACTTTCTTCAGCTGAGCTTGTTTGAAAACGTGTTTCATAACTTTCACACTACTTGTGCATGTCTTAGATGCATAATAAGAAACTTAGATGATGTTAGTTTACTTACTTTCTTAATTTTATGGTTTTATTGGGTTTCCACGCTTGAATCATTCTAATCCCATGTAATATTCACATTAGGTGCCAAATGTCGAAGTTGGGAATAACGGATCCGATGGTGACGGTTTGGGAAATACTGGAGCTGTCAGTGATGAGACCTCCATCCCTGCACCTCAGGGTCATGAAGTTCTAGTTTTTGATGCCGTAGAGGTGGCGGAAATCCCAGTTGTGCCTGAGACGGTGGAACCTGAATCGAGAACGGCAGAAGCTACTCCGACTGAAGTTGTCCCTATGATTTTTAACACTGCTCCAGTAACTGAGACCCGGATGATAGTACATGAGTATCCCACTACATGGATTTCTTTTTATCCTCAATTTGGTGAGTTAATCCCATATCACCTGTTTGTTGGCGGATTTAGCGTTCCCATCGGATATGCTGCTATGTATGAGAAACTGTGGAAGATGTATGCACACATCGCTGTTACTCAGGATCCAGAACGCAGTTATTTCTTGACAAGGAAAGTAGAGGCCATCTTGCGTGTTATAAATGATATCCGGATCACATACAGAAATACTTTTATCCGAGATGTACTCTTTGATTGGGAGTACAACTTGAAGAAAGCTGAAGAACTTGGCTTCAATCTGAAGTGGCTTCGTCAAAATCTTGAGGCTATCAGGAAAGCTGTAGAGGGTGATGCTCCTTTCCCCACTAGCGATGTCGTGTTGAAGAAGATGAATGAAGTTGCTGAACTGACCAAGAAGCTGGAGGTGGAAAAGCAGCCTTGAAACTCTTGGAGGAGGCAGATGAACAGAAATCTTTCTTTGCCGACTTCCTTTAGTTTTCCTTTGATAATATCTTGAACTTTGAACTTCTGAGAGACGTGAGGTTTTATTTTATTTTTGATTTTTGATAGGTTTTGAGTTTTTAAGTGATTGAGGATTTTCTTTTGGATTTTGATATAGATTTTTCTTAAGTAAAAGAACTTTGATAAATTGCTGAATTTCAAATACTAGGTGCAAGTACGCACACGTTTTGGAGGAATTACAAAAATACAAGTAAAAGAAAATCCTAAGATGCAAAACGTCAGATGTTTTGAGCGTTTGCTTTGGACACAAAACACTCATTGCTGAATGCTTCATGCGTCGAAAATTTTGAGCAAATTTTCATGAATCACTGGTATACTCGTCTTGCCCTTGATGTCATCCAATTTGTAGTATCCTCCAGCAACTGACTTAGCAATCATAAAAGGTCATTCCCAGTTATAACTCTTTGTGGAATGTAAATTGTGTCTGGTTGCCTTAAGAACTAAATCTCCTTCATGAAATTTGTTAGGCTTGGTTTCCCGTGCCTTGAATATCTTCTGCTGATTTGGAATTCCTCGTGGATTCCACGTTGGTGGAGCTTTCCAATTCTGCGGCACATGTGGACACTCATGCAAAGGAGAATATTTAGGATATTGATTGTGAACTTCAATCATTATCCTAGTAATGACCATGTTAGTGAGATGATGGATTTGGAGGGGCTCTGCGTCTTGTAGGATCAGAATCTCGCAACAGCGACACACTTGCGAAATCATTAGCAACACATCACGAAAACATCGCAGAGTGATCCCAGAAACGAAATAACAGATGATATCAGCTTAAACACGAGAAAGGTGTGATGATTTCGCGAAGGTTAGAAGGTCTGCGAAATTAACATCTGTAAGCTTGCGAAAATATCGCAAGCCAGATCCGAAAATAAAGGATAGATTAGCTGTCATGCATTATGTAATATCCCATATAAGGAGCCGATTAGGCGTAAGAAAAGAGAGATCTTTTTTAGGTGAGAAGCAAGTAAATAGGAGAGAGAAAGTCTAGAACAGTTGTTATTTGGTTTTCATTATCTTTTCTTTCTTGTAAGAGTTTGAGAGAATTAATCAATAAAATTTGTGATTGTTGATCTAAAATGTGTTGATTGTTAATGAATTCTCATGAGGGGTGTAGTGTAGGAATTCCTGCAACTACATAATGGCGCTAGAGACAGGGACTGATTGAAGATTGTTTTAGAAAAGGTTGAAGATTGGTATTGAGATTTGTGAGAATTTGGAATAACTGGTGAAGAATTTTAGATAATCTCCTACAATTCATTAATATTGAAGAAATGGATAGAAGAAGAAATGCATCAGGACAACCAACAACCGTTAGAAGAAGTAAAAGACTTGCTGGAAGGGAGAGAACTGAAATGGGGGAATCTGCTAGAATAAGAAATAATGGAGAAAATCAAGTTCAACAACCAGTTCAGAAAACACCAGTACAAGGTAGGAATATGGATTATGATAGGGTGAGTATACACACCTGGCGGTCAGATTCAACAAGGGAAGCAGAAGAAAAGCAACAAGTAAGAAATGATAGACGAGTAGAGAGAGACCAAGAAATGGTTGGAGGGACAGTTCATGGAGATGGAGAAATTGAAGCATTAGAGACATTGAGACGAAGAATACATGAAGAAAGAAGAGTAGAGGCAGAAGAACGTGCAAATCTAACAAGGAAAAATCACGAGTTGAGAATGGAAAACATGAGACTACAGAGTAGAAGGTCAATAAGCACTACAAGGTCAAATTCAAGATCAACTAGAAGAGAAATAAGACGAAACTCACTTACAGTGAACGCTGGAAATAATATTCGAGAAGAAATATGAAATCCAAATGAAGAGCGCTGCGAAGATAGAGAAAGGATTGATGACCGTTACATTCCACATAATGAAATTTTTGATAACGGACAAAATAATAGAAATCAGGAGAATGGACAACGTCAGGGGCGAAATAATCAAGATGGAGAAGGAAATCGACGGGAAGAAAGAAGAATGTTACATGGGAGAGAAATTCAAAGAAATCAACAAACGATTGAAGAATAAATCGAGAGACATTATGCTGAACAAGCACGTCTAACTTGCGAACGAGAAAGGTTGAGAGCAGAAATGGAAGAACAAGAGATGCAAGAGGCAATACGCCAAAATAATCACGACAATCGAGAAATAAGGCGCGAACATAACCGCAATAATGATAATATCAATGAAGAATATGATAGAGTGCAAAGGAGGGCTGAAAGGCTGCGAAAATTGATAAGGAATGAACAGAATCACGGAGGGGAAAATGAAAGGCATCATCATATGCGAATTCAAGAAAGAGATGAAGAAGAGAATCGCAGGATAAGGCAAAATGAGGATGATGAAGAAGAAATACAGAATTTCGCAATACAAGACAGACATGAACGCAGGAGAAGGGAAGCGAAACTAAAGAAACCAATGGACCAAAACTCAGGTGTAAATGAACAGATCTTAAGAGAATTGGAAGAGATGAGAGGAATGTTAAACAATAGAGGAGAAGGAGGCAGAAGGCAATTAGATGAAGCCATAGAAGAAGCTGCAAAAACTCCATTTACAAAAGAAGTACAATTAGGAGGAATACCCCCAAAATGCAATTTGCCACCATTAACAAACATTTTTGATGGAACAACTTGTGCAATTCAACATATCAAAGCCTATGTAAGATGCATGTTGCAGTGGGAAAACCATGATGCCGTATTGTGCAAATATTTCACATCCAGTCTAACAAGGGAGGCGTTAAAATGGTTCGAAGGTTTACCAAAGAATACTATAACATCTTTCAACCATTTGCAGATTACATTCTTAGGGGCGTATATAAGTAATAATTCTTCGCGACCTGGTATTGAAGATGTATTTGGATTAAAACAAAGGGTTGGCAAAAGTTTGAAGCATCTAACTAAAAGATGGAAGACTATGTGTAGTGAAATGGCTGGCCGTGTGGATGAGAGATATCTCATCTTATCATTCATCAATGCTATGTTCGCAACCAATTTGCTGTATATTCAAATTTTCAGAGTTAAGAATACAATCACAATGACCGAACTGCGAGAACTTCAGGAGGAGTATATTTCTCTAGAGGAAAGACAAAATGATATGGAATCACACCCAGTTGCGAACACCAGTTCACAAGCAGCGAATGCAAGCTTATTACCTAAATTGATAAACACAGTGGCAAGTACTTCGCAAGTACAACAAGAAAAAATGATGATTAACAATCAACATAAGTTAGTAGCTATGGGAAGTCGTGATCAAGAGGACTTTGAAAGGGAAATAAGTTTCTATAATCGTGGTGGAAATAACAAGATTCAAAGACTCGATCAGCCGCAAGAAACTTATGGGGTCAGAGGCAAAACTATACTAGAGGACAGGGAAGTCATAAGGTGGTATGGGAAGAAATCAAGATGCCACCTCTAAATGCAAGTGTGGAGAAAATATGGGAGGCTATAATCTTGATGGAAAATATACCAACACCATGGAACATGGGAACTGAACCACCTCCAAGCCACAAAAGTCATGAGTTATGTTCTTATCATCATTTTCATGGACATTGCACAAATGACTGCAGAAATATAAAGAGAATCATTTTGAGAATGATATATCAAGGAAAATTAAACCATTTTCTGATAGGAGAACCACAATCTCAGCCACTGCCGCCATCACCACCAGAACATCGCATAGTAAACACTGTAAAGGGAGGAGAAACATTCTTAATAGAAGTTGGTGCAAAAGAAAAAAATCTGTTCTTTCACTCCATTGTACATTCATACAAGACGATCGAAGATTTTCATGACAATGTTTTGAGTAGAGTCTTCGCGAGAGACACTGATGGGAGAGAAATCATGAACATTGCTGTAGTTGCAGGAAATCCTACAATACACCCCTCACAAGATTTCACCAATAATCAACAAATTTAAAGATCAACCATTACAATTTTATTGATTAATTCTCTTAAGATCTTTACAAGAAAAGAAAGATAAAGAAATCAAGAATAACTACTACTCTAGACTTTCTCTCTCCTATTTTCTTACTCCTCCTGTTGAAAAGATCTCTCTCTCTTTTACACCTGATCGGCTCTTTATATAGTGGATGACAGCTAATCTAACCTTTATTTTCGGATTTCTCTTGCGACGCTTTCGCAGTCTTACAAATGTTAGTTTCGCAAATCTTTTAATCTTCGCAAAGTCACCACATCTTTCTTATGATTCAGCCGATATCGTTTGTTATATCGTTTCTGATGTTTCTCTGCGACATCATTATGTATCGTCGTTAACAACTTCGCAAACGTACTATTGTTGCGAGATTCTGATCCTACATCTTGCCTCTTCTCATGTCTTCTCTGCGAAGGAGAGAATGATATGAGAAACGCCGCAATTATCCATCTTCTCATATTCTTCTATGCTGAATCTATTACACGTATTTTTTCTTCCATTCATCTCTTGACACGTCTTTTGTAACCGTTATTTCTCAACCGTTCATGTCTTTTCATTAAATGTGTTTATTTTCTAGAAATTTTTCTCTATATATATTCTTCTCATCCTTCTCTTTTCTCTTTTTACTCTCTTTTCATCTTCTCTGCAATTTTATCGTTCTTCCGCAAATTACGCTACTGTAATTTTTTTTTCTATCTTCCTTTTTCAATCTTCTTAATTTCTCATTCATTCCCATACTCAGATATGCCTCCAAGCGGTCATAAACAAGAAAAATCTTTCGAAGGAGTCCAGAAAGAACTCAAAGAAAGAGGTTTTACACTTTCTACTATTCCTGGTGAAAGTGCTAAATCAGTTCTTTCTGTTAAACTTTTTTCTGATCAATATTGTGATGATCAGGAAATCATAGTTTCTCTAGGTCAAATTCTCACATGCCTTCCTATTCCTCTTTACGATCCCAGTATTCCCCTATTTTATGAAATTCTCGCTTACCCAAAGTTCTCGCGAGCTATCTTTCAGTTAAGCGGGGACTGCATCCGTCTGATGCTTGAATTCGCCAATCGTGGTGCTGGTAAGGGATCTCTCTACCCCAAAGAAGTTATGGATCCTAAATTCGTAGATTTGGAGATAATCGCTGAGAAACATACAGTAGCGAATTTCTTTGAAAATTATGAATTAATTCCTATGAAAAAAGAGAATACTCGTTGGGGTGTTCGCCTGAAGAGTAAAGCGAGTATCGCTGAAGATAAAATCCTTATGCAAGACATTGATTGGCATTCTGGTAAGAACAAAACCCCTCGCCAATACAAGGATGATAAATGGTGCATCTACCCTTTGATGCTGAAAGGACCTTACATCGCTGGGTCAAATGTTCTTCCTGCGAATCTCGCTACATATCAACCTTGGGAATTCTCTTGGCCTGAGAAGGAGAAAGAAGTATATTTCTTGAATTTCGCTCAATTTATAATCTTTAATCTATTTTTTTTTCTTTTTTTTTTTCTGATTCTTGCGATATTCACCAGATTCAAAAGTTGAAAGCGAGTTATAACAAGACTGGGAAGGCTAGCATTTTGATGGTTCTTCGCTCACTCACAGATGAAGTAAGGAATACTCTCTTATAATTTGTGACAATATATTGTTGCCTCTATTTCTTATCTTTATCTGTGTGTGAAGGTTATCGCTGAAAGAGAAGAACCCGTTAAAGTTGCGAAGACTGACGGTAAAGGTAAAGGTGTTCTTCGCGAGGAGAAATCAACTGCTCCTCCTTTAAAGAAAAGAAAAACCCGCTCTTCTTCTCCTTCAAATGTTCCTTCTCATGAAAGTTCTGAAGATGATGATGATGATTCTGCCACAAATAAAGATTCCCCACCTGACTCTTCTATGGCACAATTGTCTAGCATCTTCTCAGATTCTTTTCAAGGAATGGGAGATAGTCAGCTTGCTAGCATATGCAAAGCTCTTGCGAGCATTTTTGATGCTCCTCTATTGAGTGGTGATGATTCTCTTCGCGGGGGTTCCAGATCAGTGACCCCCAGTTTCTTGAATTCTCTCGGTATTATGGTATGTCTTCATCTCTCTACTTCTCTCTGTTGTTGTAATTCAAGGTTTTTCTCTATTTTGATATTTCTTGCGTTTTTCTCGTAGACTGGAAAAGCTTCCTTCACTGTTACCTCAGATTTGGAGAGGAGGCGTGATATTCTTGAAAAAAAAAATCTTCAACTCCGCACGAGGAATGGAGAATTGGAATCTGAAGTTGATAATCTTCACGAGAAGAATAAGCGATTGGAAACTGAAACTTCCTCTCAGAAGGATAAAATTTCTAGTCTTTAGCAAGCCAATGATCAACTCTATGGTATGTAACTTTTCTTCTTTCCCTTCATTCATTTATCTTATTGTTTTATCTTATTTGATCAATTATTTTTGCAGACGTTTATGGCCTTTCTGATGAAGCTACCCTTCTTCGTACATTTCCCAATGCTATAGATGATGATACTCTTCTTGAACACCTTAATAATTCTTTAAATAGCTTTTCGAATGATAGAATTAAATCTCTTTCTCTGAATGAACTCAGATCCAAATTTCGCCACTTAGAAATTGAACATAGGTCCAGTTTGGGTTTAGCCAATAAATTTAGGCGCTTCTATCTTGACTCTAAGGAGAAAATTAACAAATTAAGAACCAAGATTAGTGTCCTTATATATGATAAAGATCGTATTTCTAACCAAGGTGCTAAAGCTTTGGTGAAATTCCAAGAGACCCTTCTTGAGGTTCAACTTGAACGAGATGAAGCTAATCGCAAAAATGTCGTGCTTAGCGAAAGATAAAATCAAGTTCGCTCTCGTCTTCTCATAAATAATGATGATGAGTTCGCTTGGGATGCGAAAATCTTAGATGACGCCAGAAATGATTTAGGTGTAAATGTTAATCTCCAAGTTGAGTATACGACCTTGGTTAGAGATATGATCTCTGACAGAGAAGGTTATTAACTGTCCTTCTTCATTGACCTTTTGTTTCTCATAAGTCTTCATCCAGTTATTGATTGATGGCTTTATTCTCGCAGGATCTTAAGGTAGATATCGCAAAAGGATTGAAGAGCTTGCGGATGAAAAAGGGGAGCTCGCAAAGAGTCTTTCTTCTCGGAATGATAAATATTCTAGATTGAAGAATCAATTAAAGATCACTGTTGCGAATTTTAAGAATGATGCTATTCTCTTTCGCAATCAAACTATTCAAACGTTTTGCGATGATCATAACATTACTCATTCAGATTATCCTTGAATCTCAGAGGAGGTTTCAAAGAACGTTCCCAGTCTAATCATCTCTGTAGTGAAGGCAATGAAGATGAAGAATTTGATGAAGATATATAATCTGATAAGGATGAAGAAGAAGGAAAATCTGATGAAGATGATGAAGAACCAGCCAAGAAATAGTCTTTGCTTCTTTCTTTGATCTTTGTAATATTTGTAAATTTGTTCCTTCTTCTTGTACATTTGCGAATTCCTTCATCTCTCAATACTTTCTTAATATATGAGCTTCTTTTGTTTCTATCTGCATTCATTAGAAAAACAATTCTCCTTCGCAATATGGTTAGTCAATATACTTATTAATCTTTAATTTTTTGCGTAAATCTATCATATGGAGTCAAATAAAATTTTCTTATTTCATTCATTCCCATACTTGCCTCTGTTATTTGTATCCAAATGAGAGATTTAGCAAGTTTTCTTTTATGCCGCAACTTCGCAGTTGTTTCTGTATAATCTCGCAATCGCTTTTTTTTTTTGAAGTAATTCTTGGTTCTTTCCAAGATTTCATTCATTAATTCCCTTGTGTGGTCTTATTTTGCCTTCCTAATTAAAGGTCTTATTATGCCACCTCTTGCCATTGCGACAAAATCGCAGGACGTCTTTACACTTTCATGCAAAAACCCATTGATCTTGCCTTAACTTTTCTTTTGTATTATTGCCTCTTCAGGATTGTTGCGAAAATATGACAGGTCTAAATATTCTTGCGAAAATAAAGTCCCATGACATTGTCGTCTTGCGACAAAATCGCAGGACGTCTTTGCACTTTCGTGCAAAAACCCATTGATCTCGTCTTATCTCTCTCTCTTTTGTATTATTGCCTCTTCAGGATTTTCGCACAAATATGACAAGCCTTAATACTCTTGCGAGTAAAAATCCCCATGACATTTGCGTCTTAAGACACTTATCATCTCCCTAATAGAGGTTTTCGCCCTTATATCCCCCTTGGTTGCCCCTTCAAGGAGATGTACCTCTACCATACAAGGTTGGCTCCTCCCATCCAGTCTTAACAACAACCAGTTGTTTTCGCAGCCTCTTATCCCTTTTGCCTATAGGTCTTATGGTTACGAGACTGCACCCTAAGTGGGGTTTTCTTCGGGCCGAGTGCAATATAAGCCAAGACTTGTCAAGAATGGCAAGGTACGCTCCAGACGCCCCTGGAACTCTTGACTCAACCGTGTACCTCGACGCCTTGATCAGATTCTGCACTCCTTAGGAGAGTCCTTATTACCTCGGTCGCCCAACCTAAGTCATATGCTTAAGTTGAGAATCCAAGGTGCCTCTCCTGGATGGGCTTTATTGACCCCAAATCTCCATGACTCAGGTTCTAGGAGCGGTGTAACCTTTTCCCTGAGTCATGCATCAGGTACCCCCTTATATGACGTACTTTAGGTCTTACAGTTGCCTCTTGCGAAATTTTATTCGCGAACTAGGGTGTACGCCATAAAGGTTCGCCCCATTTTCTTATGTCATTGTTCTCTGATTATTCTTCGCAAATCTCATTATTTCCGCGACATTCTCGCAAACCATCATATTATTTTTGCATTTTTGCATTTCATCTTTTTCATTCAGTAAAATATAAATTTGAAATTTTTCGCAACAAATCGGTCATTCATACACATTATAAATTTCTTACCTTCGCTATTCTTTGTCTCTGCATCTTTGTTATTTTATGCTATTGTCTTATTTGTAGCGAAGGGTTTACCACTTCTTATTTTGAATAGGTATTAACTTTGTAGCATCTCTTCTTCTTTTAGTTCTATCGCATCCACCATCAACCTCTCGCTTCTTTGTTTTTCTTTGATTTTCTGTCTCCAACTTTCCTTCTTGGTAGCTCTTTCTTCGCAAGATTCTACATCAACTTCATAGCATTTCTTTCCTTTAACCCAATCTCCCTTTATGATTCCTACACCATTGGGGTGAGGGAATTTGATGCATTGGTGGAAAGTTGATGCTACACCCAGAATCCCATGTAGCCAAGGTCGACCAATTAATGCATTGTAGGGTGATTCTACATCAACGACGCAGAATAAAATCTCAGAAGATAGTCCCTTCAATGGAATTCTCATGGTAACTTCCCTTTAGGCTTGTTGGAAGTACCATTAAAACCATATATCTTGTAAGTTGAGGGTATCAACTCTTCATCTCTTCCTCCCATAGTTTTATAAGTATGATATAATAAGATGTTTACAGAACTTCTAGTATCAATTAAAACTCTATTAATTGCCCATGAATCTTCAGCTTCATCATCTTCATCTTCTTTCGGTTTTGGATTAATTTCTAATCTTACCACTAACGGATTGTCATGTACTTCTCCTCCTTTAGGGATCTCTTATGCGGTGAAAAAAATTGCCTGCTTCTGCCAGTCCTCTAGTGGCGAGATTTTCGCAATGTTCATAACTTCTCTCCCATCATTATCTCTTGCAAAGACTCTACTCAAACATTGTCATGAAAATCTTTGATTATCTTGTATGAATGCACAATAGAGTGACAAGACAGATTCTTTGCTTTTGCACCAACTTCTATTAAGAATGTGTCTCCTTCTTTTGCAGCGTTTGCTCTGCGATGCTCTGGTGGTGGCGGTGGCAGTGGCTGAGATTGCGGTTGTCCTATCAGAATGTCCATGAAAATGATGATAAGAACAGAACTCATGACTTCTGTGGCTTGGAGGTCGTTCAGTTCCCATGTTCCATGGTGTTGGTATATTTTTCATCAAAATTATAGCTTCCCATATTTTATCCACACTTGCATTCATATGTGGCATCTTGATTTCTTTCCATACCACCTTATGATTTCCCTGTCCTCTATCGTAGTTTTGCCTCTGACCCCCATAAGTTTCTTGCGGATGATCAAGTCTTTGAATCTTGTTATTTCCACCACGATTATAGAAATTTGTTTCTCTTTGAAACTCCTCTTGATCACGACTTCCCATAGCTACTATCTTCTGTTGATTGTTAACTATCACTTTTTCTTGTTGTACTTGCGAAGTACTTGCCAATGTGCTTATCAATTTGGGTAATAAGCTTGCATTCGCTGCTTGTGAATTGGTGTCCGCAACTGGGTATGATTCCATCTCATTTTGTCTTTACTCTAGAGAAATATACTCCTCCTGAAGTTCTCGCAATTCGGTCATTGTGATTGTATTCTTAACTCTGAAAATTTGAACATACAACAGATTGGTTGCGAACATAGCATTGATGAATGATTGTATTGCCTCTCGAAGTTCTTGTTCTTCCACCTCTGCTCTCAGTTTTTCCCGTTCGCAAGCTAGACGTGCTTGTTCAGCATAATGTCTCTCGATTTCTTCTTCAATTATTTGGTGATTTCTTCGAAGTTCTCTCCCATGTAATATTCTTCTTTCTTCCTCTCGATTTTCTTCGCCATCTTGATTATTTCGCTCCTATCGCTGTCCATTCCCCTGATTTCTATTATTTTTCCTGTCATCAAAAATTTCACCCTTTAGAATATAACGATCCTCAATCCTTTCTCCATCTTCGCGACGCTCTTCATTTTGATTTTGTATTTCTTCCCGAATATTATTTCCAGCGTTCATTATAGGTGAATTTCGTCTTATTCCTCTTCTAGTTGATCTTGAATCTGACCTTCTCGTGCTTCTTGATCTTCTACTATGTAGTCTCATGTTTTCCATTCTGAACTCGTGATTTTTCCTTGTTAAATTTGCACGTTCTTCTGCCTCTATTCTTATTTCTTCATGTATTCTTTGTCTCAATGTTTCTAATGCTTCAATTTCTTCATCTCCATGAATTACCCCTCTAACCATTTATTTATCTCTCTCTACTCGTCTATCATTTCTTTACTGTTCTTCTTCTGCTTCTTCTATTGAATCGGTTCTCCAAGTGTGTACACTCACTCTATCATAATCCATAGTTCTATTTTGTACTGGTGTTTGCTGCATTGGTTGTTGAATTTGATTTTCTTCATTATTTCTTGTTCTATTGTTCCTTATTCTGATTCTAGTAGATTCTCCCATTTCACTTCTCTCTCTTCCAGCAAGCCTCTTACTTCTTCTAACAGTTGTTGGTTGTTCTGATGCATTTCTTCTTCTAGCCATTTCTTCAATATTAATGAATTCTTCACCAATTATTTCAAATTCTCACAAATCACAATATTAATCTTCAACTTTTTCTAAAATGATCTTCAATCGTCCCTGTTTCTAGCGCCATTATGTAGTTGCAGGAAATCCTACAATACACCCCTCACAAGATTTCACCAATAATCAACACATTTAAAGATCAACCATTACAATTTTATTGATTAATTCTCTTAAGATCTTTACAAGAAAAGAAATATAAAGAAATCAAGAATAACTACTACTCTAGACTTTCTCTCTCCTATTTTCTTACTCCTCCTGCTGAAAAGATCTCTCTCTCTTTTACACCTGATCGGCTCTTTATATATAGTTTTCCATAGTGGATGACAGCTAATCTAACCTTTATTTTAGGACTTCTCTTGCGATGCTTTCACAGTTTTACAAATGTTAGTTTCGCAAATCTTTTAATCTTCGCAAACTCACCACATCTTTCTTATGATTCAGCTGATATCGTTTGTTATGTCGTTTCTGATGTTTCTCTGCGACATCATTGTGTATCGTTGTTAACAATTTCGCAAACGTACTATTGTTGCGAGATTCTGATCCTACAATTGCGAAAATTTCGCCACTAAAGGAACGGCAGAAACAGACTATTTCTTTCACCGCAGAAGAAGTCCCCGAAGGAGAAGAGACAAATGACAATCCATTGGTGGTAAAGTTAGAAATTAATCCAAAACCGAAAGAAGATGAGGATGATGAAGCTGAAGATTCGTGGGCAATTAACATAGTTCTAATCGATACTGGAAGCTCTGTAAACATCTTATTCTATCATACTTACAAAACTATGGGAGGAAGAGATGAAGATCTAATACCTTCAACTTATAAAATATATGGTTTTAATGGTACCGCCAACAAGCCTAAAGGGGAAGTTACTATGCGAATTCCACTAAAGGGACTGTCTTCTGAGATTCTATTCTGTGTCGTCGACGTAGAATCGCCCTACAATGCATTAATTGGTCGACCTTGGCTACACGAGATTCTAGGTGTGACATCAACTTTCCATCAATGCATCAAATTCCATCACCCCAGTGGCGTGGGAATCATAAAGGGAGATTGGGTTGAATGAAAGAAATATTACGAAACTGATGTAGAGTCCTGCGAAAAAAGAGCAACCAAGAAGGAAAGTTGGCGACAGAAAGTCAAGGAGAAAAAAAGAAGTGAGAGATTGATGGTGGATGCAATAAAACTAAAATAAGAAGAAATTCTACGAAGTTAATGCCTACTCAAAATAAGAAGTGGTAAACCCTTCGCTATAAATAAGACAGTAGCAGAAAATGAAAAAGATGCAGAGGCAGAGAATAGCGAAGGTAAGAAACTTAGAATGTGTATGAATGAATGATTTGTTGCGAAAAATTTCAAAAAATATATTTTACTGAATGACAAAGATGAGATTGAGAAATGCAAAAGTAATATGATGATTTGCGAGAGTGTCGGAGAAATAATGAAATTCGCAAAAGATAATCAGAGAACAATGACATAAGAGAAAGGGGCGAACCTTTATGGCGTAGACCCTAGTTCGCGAATAAAATTTCGCAAGAGGAAAATGTAAGACCTAAAGTACGTCATAAAAGGGGGTACCTGTTGCATGGCTCAGGGAAAAGGTTACACCGCCCCTGGAACCTGAGTCATGGAGATTTGGGGTCAATAAAGCCCATCCAGGAGAGGCACCTTGGATTCTCAACTTAAGCATATGACTTTAGTTGGGCGACTGAGGTAATAAGGACTCTCATAAGGAGTGCAGAATATGATCAAGGCGCCGAGGTACAAGGTTGAGTCAAGAGTGCCCGGGGCGACTGGAGCGTACCTTGCCATTCTTGACAAGTCTTGACTTATACTGCACTCGGTCCGAAGAAAACCCCACTTAGGGTGCAGTCTCGTAACCATAAGCCCTATAGGCAAAAGGGATAAGAGGCTGCGAAAACAACTGGTTGTTGTTAAGATCGGATGGGAGGAGCCAACCTTGTATGGTAGAGGTACGTCTCCTTGAAGGGGCAACCAGGGGGGAGATAAGGGCGGCACCCTCCATTAGGGAGCTAATAAGTGTCTTAAGACACAAATGTCATGAGGCTTTTTACTCACGAGAGTATTAAGGCTTGTCATATTTGTGTGACAATCCTGAAGAGGCAATAATACAAAAGAGAGAGATAAGACGAGATCAATGGGTTTTTGCATGAAAGTGCAAAGACGTCCTGCAATTTCGTCGCAAGACGGCAATGTCATGGGGCTTTATTTTCGCAAGAATATTTAGGCCTGTCATATTGTCACAACAAAAATGACAAAAGAAAAAGTTAAGGCAAGATCAATGGGTTTTTGCATGAAAGTGCAAAGACGACCTGCGATTTTGTCGCAATGACAAGAGGTGGCATAATAAGACCTTTAATTAGGAAGGAAAAATAAGACCACAAGGGAATGAATGAAATCTTGGAAAGAACCAAGAATTACTTCGCAAAACATGTGATTGCGAGATTATACAGAAACAGCTGCGAAGTTGAGGCATAAAAGAAAACTTGCTAAATCTCTCATTTGGATACAAATAACAGAGGCAAGTATGTGAATGAATGAAATAAGAAAATGTTATTTGACTCCATATGATAGATTTACGCAAAAAATTAAAGATTAATAATTATGTTGATTAAACATATTGCAAATGAGAATTGTTTTTCCAATGGATGCAGATAGAAACAAAAGGAGCTCATATATTGGGAACTAAAGGAATTCGCAAATATACAAGAAGAAGGAACAAATATACAAATGTTACAAAAGATCAAAGAAAGAAACAAAAATTATTTCTTGAGTGATTCTTCATCATCTTCATTAGACTTTTCTTCTTCATCATCTTTATCAAATTCTTCATCTTCATCTGATTCTTCATCTTCATCAGCTTCACTATCAGAGATGATTAGACTAGGAACATTCTTTGGAATCTCATCTGAGAGGCAAGGATAAGTAGAATGAAGAATGTTGTGATCATTACAAACCATTTGGATAGTTTGATTGCGAAAGAGAACAACATCATTCTTAAAATTTGCAACAGTGATCTTTAATTGATTCTTCAACCTAGAACATTTATTGTTGTGAGAAGAAAGATTCGTTGTGAGTTGCGCTTTTTCAACCTCAAGCTCTTCAATCCTTCTGCAAAATCTATCTTCAGATCCTGCGAGCATGAAACGATGAATCAATAACTTGATGGAAATCTATGAAAAACAAAGGATTAATGAAGAAGAACAGTTGATGACCTTCTCTGTCAGAAATCATATCTCTAACCAAGGCCATGTGCTCATCTTGGAGACTAACATTTACACCTAGATCATTTCTGGCATCATCTAAGACTTTCGCAGCCCAAGCGAATTCATCATCATTATTTATGAGAAGACGAGAATGAATTTGATTCTCTTTTTCACTATGCACAACGTTTTTGCGATTAGCTTCATCTCGTTCAAGATGAACCTCAAGAATAGTCTTATGGAATTTCGCCAAAGTTTGAGCACCTTGGCTAGCAATACGGTCTTTATCATCTATAAGGCCACTAATCTTGGTTTTTAAATTGTTAATTTTCTCTTTAGAGTCAAGATAGAAACGCTTAAATTTATTGGCTAAGACCAAGTTGGATCTATGATCAATTTCTAAGTGGAGAAATTTGGATCTGAGTTCATTCAGAGAAAGAGATTTAATTCTGTCATTTAAAAAACTATTTAAAGAATTGTTAAGGTGTTCAAGGAGAGTATCATTATCCATAGAATTGGGAAATGTGTGAAGAAGGTGGCTTCATCAGAAAGACCATAAACGTCTGCAAAAATGATTAATCAAATAAGATAAAACAATAAGATAAATGAATGAAGGGAAAGGAGAAAAGTTACATACCATAAAGTTGATCATTGGCATTCTGAAGGCTAGAAATTTTATTCTTCTGAGTGGAAGTTTCAATTCCCAATTGTTTATTCTTCTCGCGAAGACCATCAACCTCAGCTTTCAATTCGTCATTCCTCTTGCGAAGTTGAAGATTTTTCTTTTCAAGAGCCTCACGTCTCCTCTCCAAATCTGAGGCAATAGCGAAAGAAGCTTTTCCAGTCTGCGAGAAAATGCAAGAAATGTCAAGATAGAGAAAAATCTTGAATCACAATAATAAAGAAATAGAGAGCTGAAGACATTCCAAAATGCCAAGAGAATTCAAAAAACTGGGAGTCACTGATCTGGAAACTCCGCGAAGAGAATCATCACCACTCAATAAAGAAGCATCACAAATGTTCGCAAGAGCTTTGCATGTGTTGGCAAGTTGACTATCTCCCATTCCTTGAAAAGAATCAGAAAAGATGCTAGACAATTGTGCCATAGAAGATTCAGGTGGGGAATCTTTATTTATGACAGAATCATCATCATCATCATCATCATCGTCAGAGCTTTCATGAGAATGAGCATTTGAAGGAGGAGGAGAACGGATTTTTCTTTTCTTTGAAGAAGGAGCAGTTGATTTTTCCTCGCGAAGAACACCTTTACCTTTACCATCAGTCTTCAAAACTTTAGCAGATTCTTTTCTTTCAGCAATAACCTTCACACATAGATAAAGATAAGAAATAGAGGCAACAATATATTGTCAAAAATTATAAAAGAGTATTTCTTACTTCATCTGTGAGTGAGCGAAGAACCAACAAAGTGCTAGCCTTCCTAGTTTTGTTGTAACTCGCTTTCAACTTTAGAATCTGGCGAACGTAGCAATAATTAGGGAACAAAGGAGTAAAGATAGATTAAAGATTATAAATTGAGCGAAGTTTGAGAAACATACTTCTTTCTCCTTCTCAGGCCAAGAAAATACCCAAGGTTGGTAAGTAGCGATATTCGCAGGAAGAACATTTGACCCAGCAATATAAGGTCCTTTCAACATCAACGAGTAGACACACCATTTGTCATCTTTGGATTGACGAGGAGTTTTATTCTTACCAGAATGCCAATCAATGTCTTGCATGAGAATTTTACCTTCAGTGATATTCTCTTTCCTCTTCAAGCGAACACCCCAGCGAGTATTCTCTTTCTTCATAGGTATTAATTCATAATTTTCAAAGAAATTCGCTATTGTATATTTTTCAGCGAATATCTCCAAATATATAAATTTAGGATCCCTAGCTTATTTGGGGTAGAGATATCCTTTACCAGCACCACGTCTAGCGAATTCAAGCATCAGACGAATGCAATCCCCACTTAACTGGAAGATAGATCGCGAGAATTTCGGGTGAGCAAGAATTTCATAAAATAGGGGAATATTGGGGTCATAAAGAGGAATAGGAAGGCCCTGTGAGAATTTGACCAATAGAAATTATGATTGTTTGATCATCACAATATTGATCAGAAAAGAGTTTAACAGTAAGAACAGATTTAGCACTTTCACCAGGAATAATAGAAAGTGTAAAACCTCTCTCTTTGAGATCTTTCTGGACTCCTTCGAAAGTCTTTTCATGTTTATGACCGCTTGGAGGCATATCCAAGTATGGAAATGACTGAGAAATTAAAATGATTGAAAAAGGAAGAAAGAAGAAAGAATTGCAATGACGGATTTTGCAGAGGAACATTAAAATTGCAGAGAAGGTGAGAAAAGAGTAAAAGAGAAAAATAGAAGAGTATATATAGAGAGTGTAGGATCAGAATCTCGCAACGATAATGTCTCAGCGAAATTATCAACTACACAACACAACAACATCGCAGAACAATTTCAGAAATGATACGATAAACGACATCAGCTAGAATCATGAGAAAGATGTGATAGTTCTGCGAAAATTAGAAAGCTTGCGAAATTAAAATTTGTAAGGTTGCGAGAATGTCGCAAACTATACCCGAAAATAAAGGACAGATTAGCTGTCATCCACCATGTATTTCCCTATAAATAGTCGTTCAAGTTGTAAAGCAAAGGAGAGATCTTTTTTGAGTAAAAAACAAGTAAATAGGAGAGAGAAAGTCTAGAGCAGAAGTCATTCTTGATTCTTTTATCTTTTCTTGTAAGAACATTCAAAGATTGATCAATAAAATTAAGAGTATAAATCTAAAAATGAGTTGAGTAATAATGAAATCATATGAGGGGTGTACTGTAGGATTTCCTGCAACTACATAATGGCGCTAGAAACAGGGAGGTATTGAAGATTATTCTAGAAAAAGATGAAAATTAATATTGAGATTTGTGAAAATTTAGGGTGATTGATTAAGAATTTTACATAATTTCTTGCAATATTGTTAACATTGAAGAAATGGCTAGAAGAAGAAATACATCCGAAAAACCGACTACTGTTAAAAGAAGCAAGAGAATTGCTGGGAGAGAAAGAAGTGAAATGGGAGAATCTATTATAATGAGAAGTAATAGAGAAAATCAAATTCAACCACCAATTCAACAAACACTAGTTCAAGGGAGGAATACAGATTATGATAGGGTGAGTATACACACTTGGCAATCAAATTCGGCAGAAGAAGTAGAAGAAGAGCAACAAAACAAAAACTATAGACAGGAAGAGAGAAATCAAGAAGCAGATGAAGGAATAATTCATGGAGATGATGAAATTGGAGCGTTAGAAACGTTGAGACGAAGAATACATGAAGAAAGAAGAGCTGAGGCAGAAGAACGTGCAAATCTAACAAGGCAAAATCACGAATTAAGGATGGAGAATATAAGACTACAGAATAGAAGATCGATAAGTATTACAAAATCATATTCAAGATCGATTAGAAGAGAAATGAGGCGAAACTCACCCACAATCAATGCTGGAAACAATATTCAAGAAGAAATATCAAATCCTAATGAAGAATATCGCGAAAATAGAGAGAGCTGATGATCGTTACGTTCCACAAAATGAAACTTTTGATGATGGGAAAAATGGTGGAAATCAAGAGAACGGACAACGTCAGGGACAAAATGACCAAGATGGCGAAGAAAATCGAGAGGAAGGAAGAAGAATTTCACATGAAAGAGAAACTCAAAGAAATCAACAGACAATTGAAGAATAAATTGAAAGAAATTATGCTGAATAAGCACGTTTAATCTGCGAACGTGAAAGATTGAGAGTGGAAATGGAAGAACAAGAGCTTCAGGAGACAATTCTCCAGAACAATCACGACAATCGAGAAAGAAGGCATACACAAAACCGGAATAATGGTAATCTTAATGAGGAGTATGATAGAGTACAGAGGATGGATGAAAGACAGCGAATGGAATTGATAAGAAATGAAAAAAATCATGGAGGGGAAAATGAAAGGCATCATCATATGCGAATTCAAAATAGATATGAGGAAGAGAATCACAGAAGAAGACGAGATGAGGATAATGAATAAGAAATGCAAAATTTTGCGAGAGAAGATAGACATGAACGCAGAAGAAGCGAAGCGAAATTAAAAAGACCAATGGATCAAGATTCAGGTGTAAATAAACAAATCTTGAAAGAATTAGAAGAAATGAGAGGAATGCTAAATAATAGAGGAGAAGTAGGCAGAAGACAATTGGATGAAGCAATAAAAGAAGCTGCGAAAACTCCATTTACAAGGGAAGTACAATTAGGAGGAATACCACCGAAATGCAATTTTCCCGCATTAACCAGCATTTTTGATGGAACAACTTGTGCAATTCAACACATTAAAGCCTATGTGAGGTGCATGTTACAATGGGAAAATCATGATGTCGTATTATGCAAATATTTCGCATCCAGCTTAACAGGAGAGGCGTTAAAATGGTTTGAAGGTCTACCAAAGAATACAATAACATCCTTCAATCATTTGCAGACTACATTCCCAGGGGCTTATATAAGTAATAATTCTTCGCGACCTGGTATAGAAGATGTGTTTGGATTAAAACAGAGGATTGGCGAAAGTTTGAAACACCTGACTAAAAGATGGAGAACAATGTGTAGCGAAATGTCTGGCCATGTAGATGAGAGATATCTTATATTATCATTTATCAATGCTATGTTTGCAACAAACCTATTGTATGTCCAAATTTTCAGAGTCAAGAATACGATCACAATGACTAAATTGCGAGAACTTCAAGAAGAATACATTGCTCTAGAGGAAAGGCAAAATGAAATGGAATCATATCCAGTTGCGAACACCAACTCACAGACAGCGAATGCAAGCTTATTACCCAAGCTAATAAACACAGTAGCGAATACTTCGAAAATACAACAAGAGAAGGTGACGGGTAACAATCAACAGAAACTGGTGGCTATGGGAAGCCGAGATCAAGAGGAGTATGAAAGAGAAAGAAATTTCTACAATCGTGGTGGAAATAACAAGATTCAAAGACTCGATCAACCACAAGAAACTTATGGAGGTCAAAGACAAAACTATAATAGAGGACAAGGAGGTCACAAGGTAGTATGGGAAGAAATCAAGATGCCACCTCTAAATACAAGTGTGGAGAAAATATGGGAAGCTATAATTTTTATGGAGAATATACCAACACCATGGAACATGGGAACGGAACCACCTCCAAACCACATAAGCCATGAGCTTTGTTCTTATCATCATTTTCATGGACATACAACAAATGATTGCAGAAATGTAAAAAGAATTATTTTGAGAATGATGGATCAAGGAAAACTAAACCACTTTTTGGTAGGGCATCCACAATCTCAACCACTGCCACCACCACCAGAGCATCACAAAGTGAACACGATGAAAAAGAAGGAAACATTCTTCATAAGAAGTTGGTGCAAAAGCAAAAAATATATTCTGTCACTCTATCGTACATTCATATAAGACAATTGAAGATTTTCATGATAGTGTTTTGAGTAGGGTGTTCGCAAGAGATAACGATGGAAGAGAAATCATGAATATTGCGAAAATATCGCCACTAGAGGAATGTCAGAAACAAATTATTTCTTTTACCACAGAAGAGATTCCCGAAGGTGAAGAGGTGCATGATAATCCATTGGTGGTAAAATTAGAAATTAATCCAAAACCGAAAGAAGATGAGGATGATGAAGCTGAAGATTCATGGGCAATTAATAGAATCCTAATCGATACTGGAAGCTCTGTGAACATCTTATTTTGTCATACTTATAAAACTATGGGAGGAAGAGATGATGATGTTATACCATCAACATATAGGATATATGGTTTTAATGGTACTGCTAACAAGCCTAAAGTGGAGGTTACTATGCGAATTCCATTGAAGGGAATATCTTCTGAAATCTTATTATGTGTCGTTGATGTAGAATCACCCTACAATGTGTTAATTGGTCGACCTTGGCTACATGGGATTCTAGGTGTAGCTACAACTTTCCACCAGTGCATCAATTCCCTCACCCCAATGGTGTAGGAATCATAAAGGGAGATTGGGTTGAAGGAAAGAGGTGTTACAAAACTGAGATAGAATCTTGCGAAGGAAGAGCAAACAAGAAGGAAAAATTGCGACACAAAATCAAAGATACACAGAGAAGTGAGAGGTTGATGGTGGATGCAATCGAAAGAAAAGGAGAAGAGATGTTGCGAAACCAATGCTAGCTCAAAATAAAAATGATGAACATACAAATACCAAGGAAGCAGTAGCAGAAAATAATAAAGAAGCAGAGGGTGGCAAAGGTAATAAAAACAAGAAATGTATGAAGGATTAAGTTGTTGCGACACTTTCGCAATAAGTAAAACTCTCAAAAATACATTTGATTGAATGAAAAAATTGAGATTGCGAAATCCAAATACAATATGGTGATGTGCGAGACTCTCACAGAGATAATGAATTTTACAAGAAATAATCAGAGAAAAATGACAAAAGAGAAAGAGGCGAACCTTTATGTCGTACACCCTAGTTCGTGAATAAAATTTCGCAAGAGGCAAATGTAAGACCTAAAGTATGTCATATAAGGGGGTACATGTTGCATGGCTCAGGGAAAGGCTACACCGCCACCAGAAGATGAGTCATGGAGTTTTGGGGTCAATAAAGCCCATCCAGGAGAGGCACCTTGGATTCTCAGCTTAAGCATATGTCTTAGGTTGGGAGACTAAGGTAATAAGGACTCTCCCAAGGAGTGCAGATCTGATCAAGGCGCCGAGGTACACGGTTGAGTCAAGAGTGCCAGGGACGTTTGAAGCGTACTTTGCCATTCTTGACAAGTCTTGGTTTATACTGCACTCGGCCTGAAGAAAACCCCACTTAGGGTGCAGTCTCGTAACCATAAGCCCTATAGGTAAAAGGGATAAGAGGCTGCGAAAAAAACTGGTTGTTGTTAAGACAAGATGGGAGGAGATAACCTTGTATGGTAGAAGTACGCCTCCTTGAAGGGGAAACCAGGGGGGAGATAATGGCGGCACCCTCCATTGGGGAGCTGATAAGTGTCTTAAGACGCAAATGTCATGAGGCCTTTTATTCGCAAGGGTATTAAGGCTTGTCATATTTGTGCAACAATCCTGAAGAGGCAATAATACAAAAGAAAAAAGATAATACGAGATCAATGGGTTTTCGCATGAAAGTGCGAAGACGTCCTGCGATTTCGTCGCAAGACGGCAATGTCATGGGGCTTTATTTTCGCAAGAATATTTAGACCTATCATATTGTCGCAACATTCCTGAAGAGGCCATAATACAAAAGAAAAAGTTAAGGCAAGATCAATGGGTTTTTGCATGAAAGTGCAAGGACGTCCTGCGATTTTGTCGCAATGACAAGAGGTGCATAATAAGACTTTAATTAGGAAGGAAAAATAAGACCACACAGGAATGAGATTTTGAAAAGAATCAAAATTTACTTCGCATAAAATAGCGAAATTATACATAATTAATTGCGAAATTGAGGCATAAAATAAGAAAAATTTATAAAATCTCTCATTTGGATACAAATAACAGAGGCAAGTATGGGAATGTATGAAATTAGAAAATGTTATTTGTCTCCATATGATAGATTTAATCAAAGATTCAAAAATTAATGATTATATTGATTAACTGTATTGCAAGGAAGAATTGTTTTAATGAATGTAGGTCAAAATGAAAGAAACACAAATATACAGAAAGAAGGAATAAATGTACAAGTATTACAAAGAATCAAAGAAAGAAATAAAGACTACTTCTTAGTTGATCCTTCATTATCTTCATCATACTTGTTCCCTTCTTCGTCTGCGTCAGAACCTCCATCATCATCAGAACCTTCATCACCATCAGATTCTTCATCATCAACTTCGCTATCAGAGATAATCAAACTGGGAGTATTCTGTGGGATTTCTTCCAAGAGACAAGGATAATCAGAATGTGGGATATTATGATCATCACAAACCATTTGGATAGTTTGGTTGCGAAAATGCATAGCATCATTCTTAAAATTCGCAACAGTGATCTTGATTTGATTCTTTAATCTTGAATATTTGTCGTTGCGAGAAGAAAGATTCTTTGCGAGTTCCTATTTTTCAGCTTCGAGTTCCTCAATCTTTTCACGATATCTACTTTCAGAATCTGCGAGCAAAAGACAATCAATTATTAACTTGATGAAAATTCATAAGAAGCAAAAGATTAGTAAAGAAGAACAGTTAGTAACCTTCTCTGTCAGAAATCATATCTCTAATCAAGGCTGTATGTTCAACTTGGAGACTAACATTTACACCTAAATCTTTTCTGGCATCATCTAAGATTTTCACAGCCCAAACAAATTCATCCTCATTACTTATAAGAAGACGAGAACGAATTTGGTTTTCCCTTTCGCAGAGTTCGATGTTCTTGCGGTTATCTTCATCTCGTTCAAGTTGAACTTCAAGAAGAGTCTCTTGGAATTTCGCCAAGGCCTTAGCACCTTGATCAGAGATGCGATCCTTATCATCTATGAGACCGCTAATTTTGGTTCTTAACTCATTGGTTTTCTCTAGAATCAAGAAGGAGACGCTTAAATCGGTTGCCTAAGCCTAAACTGGATCTATGGTAAATTTCTAAGAGGCGAAATTTAGATCTAAGTTCATTTAGAGAAAGATATGAAATTCTATCATTTGAGAAGCTATTTAAGGAATTGTTAAGACGCTCAAGAAGGGTATCATTATCCAAGGCATTAGGAAATGAACGAAGAAGGGTAGCTTCATCAAAAAGACCATAAATGTCTGCAAAAAGGATCATTTAAATAAGATAAAACAACATGATGAATGAATGAAGGGAAAAGAGAAAAGTAACATACCGTAAAGCTGATTATTAGCTTGCTGAAGACTAGAAATTTTGTTCTTATACGAAGAAGAATCAATTTCTAGTTGTCTATTTTTCTCGCGAAGACCTTTAACTTTAGCTTCCAATTCTTCATTCTTTGTGCGAAATTGAAGGTTCTTCCTTTCAAGATTTTCACGTCTCCTCTCTAGATCCGAGGCAACAACGAAAGAAGCTTTTCCATCCTGCGAGAATGCATAAAAAATATTAATATAGAAAGAAATTTTGAGTTATGAGAATGCAGAAATAAAAGGATAAAAATATACCAGACTATTGAGGGAATGCAAGAAGTCGGGAGACACTGATCTAGAAACTCCACGAAGAGAACTATCACCATCCAGCAAAGGGACATCGGAAAGTGTGGCAAGCGCCTTGCAGGTGTTGGCGAATTGGCTATCTCCCATTTCTTGTAGAGAATCAGAAAAGAGGCCAGAGAGCTTAGCCATAGAAGATTCAGGTGGAAAATCTTCACTTGCGACAAGATCATCATTGTCCTCATAATCCTTGTCACTTTCGGAATTTTCTTGAGGAGGAATATTTGAAGGAGAAGAAGAACGGACTTTCCTTTCTTTGAAGGAGGAGCAGTTGATTTTTCTCTGCGAAGAGCACCTTTACCTTTATCACCAGTCTTCGCAACATCAGCAGGCTCTTCTATTTCAGCAATAATCTTCACACACAGATAGAAATTAGAAATGGAATCAATAGTATACAGTTTAAAATCATAAGGAAAAATTTCTTACCTCATCTGTGTATGAACGAAGAGCTAACAGAGTACTAGATTTCCCAGTCCTGGTATAACTATCTTTCAGTTTTTGGATCTGCAGAATGTCGCAAGAGTTAGCGAACAAAATAATAAAGATAAATAAAGAAATGTAAAGTGAACTAAATGGGAATAAACATACCTCTTTCTCCTTCTCGGGCCAAGAGAAAACCCAAGGTTGATAAGTAGCGAGATTCGCAGGAAGAATATTTGACCCAGCAATGTAAGGTCCTTTTAGTATTAAAGGAAAAACACACCATTTATCATCTTTGCATTGGCGTGGAGTTGTGTTTTTACCAGAGTGCCAGTCAATATCTTGCATGAGAATTTTAGCTTCATCAATGTTATCTTTCCTTTTTAAGCGAATGCCCAGCGAGTATTCTCTTTCTTCATGGAGATAAGTTCATAGTTCTCAAAGAAACTCGCTACTGTGTATTTCTCAGCAATTATCTCTAGGTATGCGAATTTAGGATCCCTAAGTTCTTTGGAGTACATAGATCCTTTACCAGCACCACGGTTAGCGAACTCTAGCATCAAGCAAATGCAATCCCCACTCAGTTGGAAGATAGCTCGCGAAAATCTTGGGTGAGCGAGAATTTCATAGAATAAAGGAAGATCTGGGTCATAAAGAGGAATAGGGAGACCTGCGAGAATCTGACCTAGCGAAATTATGATTGATTGATCATCACAATACTGATCAGAGAAAAGTTTGACAGAAAGAATTGATTTGGCATTTTGACCAGGAATGGTAGAGAGTGTGAAACCTTTATCAACAAGATCTTTTTGAACATCTTTTAAATTCTTCTCATGTCTATGACCACTTGGAGCCATATTTGAATATAGAGTATGGTAATGAATAAAAAATAAGAAGATTGAAGGGGGAAAAATTACAGTAGCAGAACTTGCAGAAGAATAACAGAGTTGCAAAGATGAGAGAATAAAAAGAGAAGAGAAAGTAAAAATAAGATGGAAAGAAGACTATATAAAGGAGATTTTTTTTACTCGAAGAAATAAACATCATTAAGAGGAAAAGATGTGAGCGGTTGAAAAGCAGCAGTTACAGAAGACGTGTCAAGAAACAGATGGAAGAAAGAATACGTGTGATAAATGCAGAATATGAAGAGATGAACAGCTGCGGAATTTCTCACATCATTCTCTACTTTGAGGAGAAGATATGAGAACAGGAAAGATGTAGGACCAGAATCTCACAACGATAATGTCTCAGCGAAATTATCAACTACACAACACAACAACGTCGCAGAACAATTTTAGAAATGATACGATAAACGACATCAGCTAGAATCATGAGAAAGATGTGATAGTTCTGCGAAAATTAGAAAGCTTGCGAAATTAACATTTGTAAGGTTGTGAGAATGTCGCAAACTATACCCGAAAATAAAGGACAAATTAGCTGTCATCCACCATGTATTTCCCTATAAATAGTCGTCCAAGTTGTAAAGAAAAGAAGAGATCTTTTTTGAGTAAGAAACAAGTAAATAGGAGAGAGAAAGTCTAGAGCAGAAGTCATTCTTGATTCTTTTATCTTTTCTTATAAGAACATTCAAAGATTGATCAATAAAATTAAGAGTATAAATCTAAAAATGAGTTGAGTAATAATGAAATCATATGACGGGTGTAGTGTAGGATTTCCTGCAACTACAGAGAGAACAGTTCTCGAGAAGATAAACACATTTAATGCGAAGAGAAGACGTGAACGGTTGAGAAATAGCGGTTGCAAAAGACGTGTCAAGAAGTAGATGGAAGAAAAGATACGTGTAATAAATTCAGCACAGAAGAATATGAAAAAATGGAGAACTGTGGCGTTTCTCATATCATTCTCTTCTTCGCAGAGAAGATATGATAAGAGGCAAGATGTAGGATCAGAATCTCGCAACAACGACACACTTGCGAAATCATTAGCAACACATCACGAAAACATCGCAGAGTGATCCCAGAAACGACATAACAAATGATATCAGCTTAAACACGAGAAAGGTGTGATGATTTCGTGAAGGTTAGAAGGTCTGCGAAATTAACATCTGTAAGCTTGCGAAAATATCGCAAGCCAGATCCGAAAATAAAGGATAGATTAGGTGTCATCCATTATGTAATATCCTATATGAGGAGCCGATTAGGCGTAAGAAACGAGAGATCTTTTTTGGGTGAGAAGCAAGTAAATAGGAGAGAGAAAGTCTAGAAAAGTTGTTATTTTATTTTCATTATCTTTCCTTTCTTGTAAGAGGTTGAGAGAATTAATCAATAAAATTTGTGATTGTTGATCTAAAATGTGTTGATTGTTAGTGAATTCTCATGAGGGGTGTAGTGTAGGAATTCCTGCAACAACACGTCTAACCATTTGGTGAAGTATTGCTGAAGTGAGACTAACCACTCATAGCGTTTGGTGATAGCTAGGTTTTGAGCAAGCTTGAGTCCCTGGATAAAGGTAGCATATTTGAAAGTCGATAATATAGACGTATGAGGGGGAACGAGACTTGCCTGAGTGCGGAACCTTTTGAAAAATTCATGTGCGCTTTCTTCAGGTTTTCGTGTGAGTTCCATCAGGGCTTCGATTTTTCCCAAATGCTCGAAAGGTCGATCATCTTCCGAGTTAGAACTTTCTTCGACAGAGAATTGTGCAACTGAAGATGAAAATATCGCAGCAACTTTTCCATCATGAATCCAGCTCTCCCAAGAATCATGTCATATCCAGGATCCTCCTTAATTATGAAGAATTTAGTTTCCGTCCAGGTTTAATCATTTCGTATGTTGAGAATGATGTAACCGTAATCCTCCTAGGAGATTCCCTCATGGTCTCTGACTGAGATAGGAGCATGAGTTGCTTCTTGCCGATTGATTCTTGCGGCTCTGAGGGTTTTCAAAGAGATGATGTTAACAGCAGTGCTATTGTCGACCAGTGCTCGCTTGAATTCATTTCCCTTGATATAGACCATAGTGAGAAGTCCCCTGTCGTACATCTCATTATCTGTTACTGGAGGTTCAGGGAGCGTCTGCTGGATTGCTATCCGTTTTCTAGACACAATATGGTTTAGTGCAACAAACATATCGTCTCTCTGGGCCTTTGACAGGTACATCGATTCGCAGACATGCTCAATTTAGGATTGAACCGCTTCTTTGACCGGCTGCTCGGAGGGTGCGAATGTTCTGATTGGGAGAGGATTTCTGTGCACTCCTTCAGCCCTCAGTTCTCCTGAGTTGGCCTTCCCTTTGAATATGCGTTTCAAATTTCTACAATCACTTGTTGGATGGCTAACGTACCTATTGAAATGGCAATAACGTGCATTTTCCATTTGTTCTGCAGTTGGTTTCTTCTTGACAGGAGGTAGTTTGATTGCACTATCTTGAACCTAGACTTCTAGTAGTTCGATCACTTATTCAATAGGAAAAGGTAAGTCAGGTACTTCCTGATCATCCTGTTGATTCAGTGGTTGTGCATTTCTAGTCTGGTTGTCCTTTCTTGGAGCTTTCGGAGGGTGAGACGTCGGAGAGGCATTTTTATGTTGCTGTGCCTCGGCTTTTCTCTTGCTCCCTTTAGGGAGATTCATGGAAGCTTCAACGTTGTACTGCTTGTTAATTAGGCGTCTGGCAGTATTAATTCGAGTGTTTTTCAATTCCTCTACTTTGACAGTTTTAGTTTTTTCTAGCAAGGCCGGAGCAGTAGTCGCTGATCGCTTGGACGCTTCATGAAGTTCTGAGAAGGTTTGGAAATGAAGATTTTTCAGCAAAGCCCTGTAGAATGGGATCATACCATTGATGCACATGTCCACCAGTTGTTTTTCAATAACGTTGGGATGATGACAATCTAAAGCTTGAACCCGGAACCTCTTCACATAATAATTCGGATTTTCGGCAGTCTTCTGAGCCATCCTCGCAAAGTCAGAAAGAGTAATTTGCTCAGAGACAAAGAATTACTTCCTGTAGAAAGCATTAATCATTTCTCCCTAATTAGCTATGCTCCCTGGTGCGGTGTTGTTGTACCAAGTATATGCTCGACCCGTCAAGGGTTTTGAAAAATCTTGCAAACGGACAACATGGTTGTGTTCATGCTCTCCTAATGCTTCCAAGAATCAAGAGACGTGTTCTCGGGCATTCCCCGTTCCGTTGTAGAGTGTGAACATTGGAGAAGTGTAACCTTTTGGGAGAGGGATTCTTTGTGTAGCAGCGGGATATGGAGGTTGGTGACGGTGCACGGACGGTGCATGGCCTTTTCCTCGATTCTCCATAAAACGTTCCAGGTCTTCACGGGTGATGAAACTGGCAGGTTCAGGTTCTGCAGCTTTGCGGGTTTCATCATCGTCAGGGACTGCAATAACTTCGGGATCAGCCGTTGGAGATGTTTCCTTGTCTTTTCCTTTCTCTTGAGTTTTGTCTGACATCTTTTCAGTGAGAGTTTTGAGATAGTTGAATAGTTCCTTATGAGTAGCAGCCATGTCAAGAGTTTCTTGCACCTACATGAGATCCCCTATAGTAGGCGTATTTTCTCTGATTTCTTCAGGATGCCGTCCGAAAAGAGGATGATTTTCGACATGGGTGTGGGGAGGAGTAATGTCACCACCATCATTATAAGAAGGAATGGTTTCCGGAGTACCATCACTGTTGCTGGTGCAAGCGTTGTTGGTGTTGGGATTTGTAACTGATCCTGACCTTAAATCGACCATCTTGTGAAAATGAGAGATTACAACCGAGATATTAATCTCCCACTATGGTCGCCAATCTGTGGATGGGGAAAAACGGTTTGCTGGTTTTCTAGGAAAGTGGAGAGTTGAGCGTGCTGCCGAGACTCCTCGACCGAGCAAACTGCTGAACCTCACACAGATGCACCGCTTCAAAGGAGGTGCTTAGATTCGGAAAATCAATCTGTATGACTCCGGCCTAAACCAAGACAATGGCCGTTCCAGAGTCAATTCGGTCGCAAAGAGGGAGATGGGTTGATCTGTAGGAGGGAAGCTGAGAATTGTATGAGATAGCGATGATCGAGGATTGTGGGTGTGTTGAAGGTTTCTGCAATATTGTTGAACTGCTGGAGTTGAGTTCTGTGAATAAGTTTGTATGGAGTTGTTGACAGATAATGATGATAATCGATGATGATGTTGTCCTCGATTTAAACTTATTTATATTGCAAGAATTATGAACCACTGATCCCTGTAAGTGTGACGGTTTCTTGAGTGAAAGAGTGGAAAACTGGGAGATCGTGGTAAAGTCAATTCCATGTCGTGCGGAGACTTGACTGATCGTGCACCCACTACTTTTCTAACTCCTTCAACTGTGTACACGACTTACACACATTTCTTGTTGTGGATGAATCCACGTGCCGTAGACCGCCAGATCAAAACCCTAAGTGATATCCCCCCATTTATGACGTGATTGATATCTCACGAATCGTGGAGTCTACATGGCAGACGTGTATTAGTTAGTCAGTTGTTGACTGATTTAGATTGTGAGTCTAATTTTGCTGAATCGAGCATAAGTGGTGAATGCTCATCGATTCATGGACTGAACATGTAGTTCTCTGAGATGTCAATGAATTACTGACCATAGCGACTGAGCAAGTATTGCTCAACTCGACGAATTACTGAATGTTGAGAGTTTGTCGAGCAACTGAGCATGTATTGCTCAATTCGATGAATTTGATAATTTTTTCCGTGCAACTGAGCAAGTGTTGCTCAATTCAACAAAATAATAAGTAATGATAATTTGACGTGCAATTGAGTAAGTGTTGCTCAATTCGACAAATTACTGATGAATTACCGAATATTGATGGTTGGATCAATATTCGAGCAACTGAGCAAGTATTGCTCAATTCGACGAATTATTTACTGTGACCCAATAAAATATTAATAAAAAATATTGGTAAATTGCCGAATATTATTAATCTTAATGCTGATTGTTGAATCAAAATAATTTTGTGTTTGGACTTGCTCAGAATGGTGATTCGTGGAGCGTTTGTTCGAAACCCTAATTTTTGATCAATCCTTCAATAATTGGTGAATTGTTGAAAATTGGTCATGAGTGAAGAGGGACCGACCACATGGGATGATGAGCATCCATGTGGTTCCCATTTCTCGAGTGAGCACGCACCAGGGTTCTCAGTTTGAGAGTTGGTGAAAAAACGATGATTAAATGTCGGTTTCATCGTTTACTGAAATATTGATGGATTCAACATTAGGTGATAAAAACTAGAGGTGAGAGATAGGGACCGACCAAGAGAGCATGGGACCGGCTCTTGGTGATCACGGGACCAGTTGTTGGTCATTTGAAGAATCCCCCAGTTGGTTGGAGAGAGTTCGGGCCCAGTATGAGCAATCGAGCAAATTAGGTCAGAATTATGAAAATGTGTGGGACCGGATTTGTGCAAGCCATAGGAATGACCCTGGTCAGTCATGAAGGCATGCACGTGTTTCAGTGGTGTCCTTGTCTCCATGCTGAGAGTTTCAGTATTTTCTGATGCACGTTCGAGCAACATTGTGAATTTTCAGAAGAGTTTCATCTTGACTGAGATTCTTGATTTTTATTGGAATGAGCATGTATGATGCATAGTCAGGGAGTCACAGTGTTGTTATTTTTATTGCCATTTCATGGGATCATGCCATGGATTCAACCATGGAATAGGATCAATAATAGATTATTCTGGGAATTCAATGGTGAACGTCGCGACAGAATTAACCTATTGCAGAAAAGATGTTAGCCAGCTAAAACGTCACATCTATTCTGAATGGTGCATAGTCAAGGAGTCACATTGTTGTTTTCGACCTGAAGGCGTTAGTGCTCTCAATCTACGGAGAACCGCCTGAGTCTATACACGGTCTCTCCACATAATCAGGGAACGGTGAGTGTCACCGACGTCCTGAAGGCTTCCGCCGCCCAACTATTCTTCTATGTGGATGTGGGTCTCTCTCCTGCAGTCAGGGAACAGTGGGTGTCACCGACGTCCTTGTAGTTGCAGGAAATCCTACACTACACCCCTCATATGATTTCATTATTGATCAGCTCATTTTTAGGTTTACACTCTTAATTTTATTGATTAATTTCTGAATTTTCTTACAAGAAAGATAAAGAAGTCAAGAATGATCTCTGCTCTGAACTTTCTCTCTACTATTTACTTGTTTCTTACTCAAAAAAGATCTCTCTCCCCTCTTTACAACTCAAATAACTATTTATAAGGAAATACATAGTGGATGACAGCTAATCTGTCCTTTATTTTCAGATATGGTTTGCGACATCCTCGCAACTTTACATATGTTAATCTCGCAAACTCTCTAATCTTCGCAAGACTATCACATCTTTCTCGTGACCTTAGATGACGTCATTTATTCTATCATTTCTGAAGCTGTTCTGCGACGCTATTGTGCTGTACCATTGATAATTTCGCTGAGACATAATTGTTGCGAGATTCTGATCCTACATCTTGCCTCTTCTCATATCTTCTCTGCAAAGTAGATAATGATGTGAGAATTGCCGCAGCTGCTTATCTTTTCATATTCCACATTTATCACACGTACTCTCTCTTCTATTTATTTCTTGACACGTCTTCTGTAACCGCTACTTTTCAACCGCTCACGTCTCTTCTTCTTAATGGTGTTTATTTCTTCGAGTAATTTTTTTTTCTTTATATACTCTTCTACCCCCATTTTTGCACTTTTCCTTTTACTTTCTCTTCTATTTTTATTCTCTCATCTCTGCAACTCTGTTATTCTTCTGCAAATTCTGCTGCTGTAATTTTTTCTTCCTTCAATCCTTTTACTTTCCATACATTCCCATACTCTATATTCAAACATGGCTCCAAGTGGTCATAGATATGAGAAGAATTTATAAGATGTCCAAAAAGATCTTGCTGATAAAGGTTTTACACTCTCCACAATTCCTGGTGAGAATGCCAAATCAATTCTTTCTATCAAGCTTTTCTCTAATCAAAATTGTGATGATAAATCAATCATAATTTCGCTAGGTCATATTCTCGCAGGTCTCCCTATTCCTCTATATAACCCAGATCTTCCATTGTTTTATGAAATTCTCGCTCATTCGGGATTTTCGCGAGCCATCTTCCAACTAAGTGGGGACTGCATCCGTCTGATGCTAGAGTTCGCTAATCGTGGTGCTGGTAGAGGATCTCTTTACTCCAAAGAACTTAGGGATCCAAAATTCGCAAACCTAGAGATAGTTGCTGAGAAGTATACAGTGGCGAATTTCTTTGAAAATTACGAACTTATCTCCATGAAGAAAGAGAATAATCGCTGGGGTATTCGATTAAGAAGGAAAGATAACATTGATGAAGCCAAAATTATTATGCAAGATATTGACTGGCATTCTGGTAAAAACACAACTCCTTGCCAATCCAAAGACGATAAATGGTGTATTTTTCCTTTAATGTTAAAAGGACCCTACATTGCTGGATCAAACGTTCTTTCTGTGAATCTCACTGCATATTGACCTTGGGTTTTCTCTTGGCACGATAAGGAGAAAGAGTTATGCTTCTCCCCTTTAACTCATTTTATATTTCTTTATTGATTTTTACTATTCTGTTCGCTAACTCTTGCGATATTCCGCAGATCCAAAAACTAAAGGATAGTTATAACAGGACTGGGAAATCTAGTACTCGGTTAGCTCTTCGCTCATACACAGATGAGGTAAGAAATTTTCTCTTATGACTTTAAATAGTAATGTTACTTCCATGCTTCCATTTCTTATTTCTATCTGTGTGTGAAGTTTATTGCTGAAGTAGAAGAATCTGCTGATGCTGCGAAGATTGGTGATAAAGGTAAAAGTACTCTTCGCAGGGAAAAATCAACTGGTCCTCCTCCAAAGAAAATAAAAGTTCGTTATTCTTCTCCTTCAAATTTTCTTCCTAACGAAAATTCTGAAAGTGACAAGGGTGATGAAGATAACGATGATCTTGCTGCAACTGAAGATTCTCCACCTGAATCTTCTGTGGCTAAGCTTTCTGGCCTCTTTTCTGATTCTCTACAAGGAATGGGAGATAGACAATTCGCAAATACCTGCAAAGCTCTCGCTACCCTTTGTGATGTCCCTTTACTGGATGGTGATAACTCTCTTCGTGGAGTTTCTATATCAGTGACTCCCGACTTCTTGCATTCTCTCAATAGTCTGGTATACTTTTATCTTTTTACTTTTTCATTTTTATAACTCAAAATCTCTTTCTATATTAATATTTTTTATTTCTTTTTACAGGCTTGAAAAGCTTCTTTTGCTGTTGCCTCAGATCTAGAGAGAAGACGCGAAGATCTTGAAAAGAAGAATCTTCAATTTCGCACAAAGAATGAAGAATTGGAAGCTGAAGTTAAAGGCTTCGCGAGAAAAATAGACAATTAGTAATTGATTCTTCCTCGTATAAGAATAAAATCTCTAGTCTTCATCAAGCTAATAATCAGATTTACGGTATGTTACTTTTCTCTTTTCCCTTTATTCATTCATCCTGTTGTTTTATCTTATTTAAATGATCCTTTTTGCAGACATTTATGGTCTTTCTGATGAAGCTACCCTTCTTCGTTCATTTCCTAATGCCTTGGATAATGATACCCTTCTTGAGCGTCTTAACAATTCCTTAAATAGCTTCTCAAATGATAGAATTTCATCTCTTTCTCTAAATAAGCTTAGATCTAAATTTCGCCTCTTAGAAATTGACCATAGATCTAGTTTAGGCTTAGCCAACCGATTTAAGCGTCTCCTTCTTGATTCTAAAGAGAAAACCAATGAGTTAAGAACCAAAATTAGCGGTCTCATAGATGATAAGGATCACATATCTGATCAAGGTGCCAAGGCTTTGGCGAAATTCCAAGAGGCTCTTCTTGAAGTTAAACTTGAACGAGATGAAGCTAACCGCAAGAACATCGAACTCTGTGAAAGGGAAAATCAAATTCGTTCTCGTCTTCTTATAAGTAGTGAGGATGAATTTGTTTGGGCTGAGAAAATCTTAGATGATGCTAGAAAAGATTTAGGTGTAAATGTTAGTCTCCAAGTTGAGCATACAACCTTGATTAGAGATATGATTTCTGACAGACAAGGTTACTAATTGCTCTTCTTTACTAATCTTTTGTTTCTTATGAATTCTCATCAAGTTAATAATTGATTGTCTTTTGCTCGCAGATTCTGAAAATAGACATCGTGAAAAGATTAAAGAAATCGAAGCTGAAAAGGAGGAACTCGCAAAGAATCTTTCTTCTCGCAACGACAAGTATTCTAGATTAAAGAATCAGATCAAGATCATTATTGCGAATTTTAAGAATGATGCCATGCATTTTCGCAATCAAACTATCCAAATGGTTTGTGACGATCATAATATCCTACATTCTGATTATCCTTGTCTCTTGGAAGAAATCCCACAGAATACTCCCAGTTTGATTATCTCTGATAGCGAAGCTGACGATGAAGAATCTGATAGTGATGGAGGTTCTGATGGTGATGAAGATTCTGACGCAGACGAAGAAGGGAACAAGTCTGATGAAGATAATGAAGGATTGACTAAGAAGTAGTCTTTACTTCTTTCTTTGATTCTTTGTAATACTTGTACATTTATTTCTTCTTTCTGTATATTTGTGTTTCTTTCATTTTGACCTGCATTAATCAAAACAATTCTTCTTTGCAATACAGTTAATCAATATAATCATTAATTCTTGAATCTTTGAGTAAATCTATCATATGGAGACAAATAACATTTTCTAATTTCATACATTCCCATACTTGCATCTGTTATTTGAATCCAAATGAGAGATTTCATAAAAAAATTCTTATTTTTATTACCTTTGCCATCCTCTGCTTCTTTATTATTTTCTGCTACTGTTTCCTTGGTATTTGTATGTTCATCATTTTTATTCTGAGCTAGCATTAGTTTCGCAACATCTCTTCTCCTTTTCTTTCGATTGCATCCACCATCAACCTCTCACTTCTCTGTGTATCTTTGATTTTGTGTCGCCAGTTTTCCTTCTTGTTTGCTCTTCCTTCGCAAGATTCTATCTCAGTTTCGTAACATCTCTTTCTTCAACCCAATCTGCTTTATGATTCCTACACCATTGGGTGAGAGAATTTGATGCATTGGTGGAAATTTGAAGCTACACCTAGAATCCCATGTAGCCAAGGTCGACCAATTAATTCATTGTAGGGTGATTCTACATCAACGACACAGAATAAGATTTCAGAAGATATTCCCTTTAATGGAATTTGCATAGTAACCTCCCCTTTAGGCTTGTTAGCAGTACCATTAAAATCATATATCTTATATGTTGATGGTATAAGATCATCATCTCTTCCTCCCATGGTTTTGTAAGTATGATAAAATAAGATGTTCACAGAGCTTCCAGTATCGACTAGAATTCTATTGATTGCCCATGAATCTTCAGCTTCATCATCCTCATCTTCTTCGGTTTTGGATTAATTTCTAATTTTATTACCAATGGATTGTCATGCATCTCTTGTCCTTCGGGAATTTCTTCTGCGGTAAAAGAAATGATTTGTTTCTGCCATTCCTCTAGTCGCGAGATTTTCGCAATATTCATAACGTCTCTTCCATTATTATCTCTTGCGAACACTCTACTCAAAACATTATCATGAAAATATTCAATTGTCTTATATGAATGTACGATAGAGTGACAAAATAGATTTTTTGCTTTTGCACCAAATTCTATGAAGAATGTTTTTTCCTTTTCATCGTATTCACTTTGTGATGTTCTGGCGGTGGTGGTAGTGGTTGAGATTGCGGATGCCTTCTATGGTTTGGTGGTGGTTCCGTTCCCATGTTCCATGGTGTTGGTATATTCTCCATCAAAATTATAGCTTCCCATATCTTCTCCACACTTGCCTTTAGAGGTGGCATCTTGATTTCTTCCCATATTACTTTGTGACCTCCTTGCCCTCTATTAAAGTTTGGTCTTTGACCTCCATAATTTTCTTGCGGTTGATCGAGTCTTTGAATTTTGTTATTTCCTCCACGATTGTAGAAATTTCTTTCTCTTTCATACTCTTCTTGATCTCGTCTCCCCATAGCTACCAATTTCTGCTGATTGTTACTTGTCTCCTTTTCTTGTTGTACTTGCGAAGTATTCACCACTGTGTTTATTAACTTGGGTAATAATCTTGCATTCGCTGTTTGTGAGATGGTGTTCGCAATTGGATATGATTCCATTTCATTTTGTTTTTCCTCTAAAGCAATGTATTCTTCTTGAAGTTCTCGCAATTCAGTCATTGTAATCGTATTCTTGACTCTGAAAATTTGGACATACAACAGGTTTGTTGCAAACATAGCATTGATAAATGATAATATGAGATATCTCTCATCTACACGACCAGCCATTTTGCTACACATAGTTCTCCATCTTTTAGTCAAGTGTTTCAAACTTTCGCCAATCCTTTGTTTTAATCCAAACACATCTTCTATACCAGGTCATGAGGAATTATTACTTATATATGCTCCCAAGAATGTGGTCTGCAAATGATTGAAGGAGGTTATTGTATTTTTTGGTAAACCTTCAAACCATTTTAACGCTTCTCCCGTTAAGCTGGATGCGAAATATTTGCACAATACCGCATCATGATTTTCCCATTGTAACATGCACCTCACATAAGCTTTAATGTGTTGAATTACATAAGTTGTTCCATCGAAAATGCTGGTTAATGCGGGCAAATTGCATTTCGGTGGTATTCCTCCTAATTGTACTTCCCTTGTAAATGGAGTTTTCGCAGCTTCTTCTATTGCTTCATCCAATTGTCTTCTACCTACTTCTCCTCTGTTATTTATCATTCCTCTCATTTCTTATAATTCTTTCAAGATTTGCTTATTTACACCTGAATCTTGACCCATTGGTCTCTTTAATTTTGCTTCTCTTCTTCTGCGTTCACGTCTATCTTCTCTTGCGAAATTTCGTATCTCTTCTTCATTATCCTCATCTCGTCTTCTTCTGCGATTCTCTTCCTCATCCCTATCTTGAATTCGCAAATGATGATGTCGTTCATTTTCCCCTCCATAATTTTGTTCATTTCTTATCAATTCAATTCGCTGTCTTTCATCCATTCTCTTTACCCTATCATACTCTTCATTGAGATTATCGTTATTCCGGTTTTGTATACGCCTTCTTTCTCGATTGTCATGATTGTTCTGGCGAATTATCTCCTGAAGCTCTTGTTCTTCCATTTCCGCTCTCAATCTTTCACGTTCGCAGATTAAACGTGCTTGTTCAGCATTATGTCTTTCAATTTCTTCTTCAATTGTCTGTTGATTTCTTTGAGTTTCTCTCACATGTAAAATTCTTCTTCATTCCTCTTGATTTCCTTCGCCCCCTTGGTTATTTTGTCTCTGATTTTGCCCGTTCTCTTGATTTCCTCCAATTTGCCCATCATCAAAAGTTTCATTTTGTGGAATTTAACGATCATCAGTTCTTTCTCTATTTTCGTGATATTCTTCAATAGGATTTGATATTTCTTCTTGAATATTGTTTCCAGCATTGATCGTGGGTGAATTTTGCCTCATTTATCTTCTAGTCGATCTGGAATATAATTTTGTAATACTTCTCGATCTTCTATTCTGCAATCTGATATTCTCCATCCTTAATTCGTGATTTTGCCTTGTTAAATTCGCACGTTCTTCTGCCTCAGCTCTTCTTTCTTCATGTATTCTTCGTCTCAATGTTTCTAACGCTCCAATTTCCTTATTTACATGAATTATTCCTTCATCTGCTTCTTGATTTCTCTCTTCATGTCTATAATTTCTATTTTGTTGCTATTCTTCTATTTCTTATGCTGAATTTGATCGCCAAGTATATGTACGCTCACTCTGTCATAATCTGTATTCCTCTATTGAACTAGTGTTTGTTGAATTGGCGATTGAATTAGATTTTCTCTATTATTTCTCATTCTAGTAGATTCTCCCATTTCACTTCTTTCTCTTCCAGCAATTCTTTTGCTTCTTCTAATAGTAGTCGGTTGTTCGGATGTATTTCTTCTTCTAGCGATTTCTTCAATGCTAACAGTATTGCAAGAAACTATGAAAAATTCTTAATCAATCACTTTAAATTTTCACAAATATCCATATCAATCTTTAGCTTTTTCTAGAATAATCTTCAACTCCTCCCTGTTTCTAGCGCCATTATATAGTTGCAGGAAATCCTACACTGCACCCCTCATATGATTTCATTATTGATCAGCTCATTTTTAGGTTTACACTCTTAATTTTATTGATTAATTTCTGAATATTCTTACAAGAAACATAAAGAAGTCAAGAATGATCTCTTCTCTGAACTTTCTCTCTCTTATTTACTTGTTTCTTACTCAAAAAAGATCTCACTCCCCTCTTTACAACTCAAATGACTATTTATAAGGAAATACATAGTGGATGACAGCTAATCTGTCCTTTATTTTCGGATATGGTTTGCGACATCCTCGCAACTTTACAGATGTTAATCTCGCAAACTCTTTAATCTTCGCATTACTATCACATCTTTCTTGTGACCTTAGATGACGTCATTTATTCTATCATTTCTGAAGCTGTTCTGCGACGTTATTGTGTTGTACCATTGATAATTTCACTGAGACATAATTGTTGCAAGATTCTGATCCTACAGTCCTGAAGGCGTTAAGCTCTCAATCTACGGAGAACCGCCCAAATACGTTATTCTGCACAGAGGTCACGATGAAATTCCAGGGATCGAACGCTCAGCTAGTGGAGGCTTTTCGAAAACATATTCCTCATGGCTTCGTAAAATATGAATCGTTGCATGCCTGAAAGCCGTGTCGAAAACATGCCTCATGATTTTACGGTTTTAACCTTTGTTGAAAATCCACCATCTACATTAAGTCCCCTGCTTAGTGAGGAACAGTCATGTTCCGCAGTAAGCATTAAATGATGATTTTCAGTCGACGAGATCAGTGGTCGAGCTCAGTCTGCAAAGGCAGCTTCAGAATCCTCGATTTACCCCTATGATTTCATGTACGAGCAAATGGACAGATGAGGACCCTGATAGAAAGATAAAGTGTCACCTCATATGCGCGGAGAGATAAGGCACTGCTGATTTGAGCGTTCAGAATCTTAGTTATGGTCGGTTTAGGTTTCATGGGCACAAGTCCAAAAAAGGAAACCCGTGTTTTATTAGGTTTTTGAAATAAATTTGATATAAAAGGGAAGAAGCCCTAAAATTCTTTTTGTGTTTTGATTGACCGACCACTCTTCCCCTCTCCATCACCTCACGAGTAGCAGCAGGAAAATTCGCTGGAACCAGTACCGTTGCCCGTCCAACCACCGTCCGGCCAAATTCCTGCCGGTGCCGACAGGTAAGTCTGTCCGTCCGCGCTGTATGTTTCGTGATTGATGAGTTGTTCAAAAAACCAAAAATCCCATGGTTGCATGCATGCGTAAGATTTATGAAGGATTTTCAGAAAACGTATATATATGACCGTTTGTTCGTTAGTTGAAGGAACGAGCAGAAATCCCTAATATGGAAGAGATTCGTAAACTTTGAATAAACATGGTCTAGTTGCAGTAGCAAAAGTTTTGTTTATTAGGTTTCATGAAAACCCAAGTTTTTTTTCGAAGCATGAATTTTGCAAATACTTTTAAGAACATAGGTTTGTTCGTAAAAGTAATAAATAATAATCCTTAGGGTTAAAGGACTTTTGAAAAGGCCTGGAGTTCATGATAAAAATTTGTTTATGAACTTTCAAAATTTTGTTTGAAATATGTATACTTTTACAAAAATAGAAAAGACCCTCGTTTCATAGACGGATGCTCGATTGAGCAAAAAAGTTTTTTTTTTTTTTTTTTATATTTACGTAAGTTATTAACTCGATTTTTTTTTAAAAGGTACGTGACTTATTCACGTTTTATTAAATATAAATCAAGTTTTGATTTATGAAAAAATTGTTGAAAGCAAATAATTTATGAGTTGATGAATTCTTAGTGTATGTATGAGTTTAGTGATTTTATAGTGTATGTACACGTAAAAATCAGCGAATGTTCACATGGAAAGTTATGTGAATCATTCATAGTTTCTTGAAAAGTCAGTGTTGACTTTTGAATAATATGTTTTATGCTCGACTTCGCAGGTTTGAAAGAATGAGCAAGTTTTGGGGTTTTACGCTGTTATCACTAAGTTCGTGAAATCTTAAATAGGTAAGAGTTAAGGATTACCATTTTTGTAGACGTCAATATGAGCATCATAATTGTCTTATTGCTTTAATTCCATTGTGTTGATGAAATTCGTGTATGGATGTCACAACAACTTTGCATAGATGACTCAGTCCCGTAGCACTTCTGAAGATGATGTTTTTTCTAGAGAGAATGTTTCCAAAGACGCATCATCCAGAGATGATGGTTCCTCCATGAATGATGATTCTGAGGATTCTAAGAAGAGATAGGAAACCTCCAAAACTAAGAACATTCCAACTGCTGAGGACAAATTCTTTGTGTATATGTATAGTCCCGAAAAACGTCCCTTAGGCTCCTCGTTTCGGTTTCTAATAAATCCCAGGAGTACTACTCAGAATAATTTGGTGTCTCCTCAAACAGTAATATGGTTGTGTTTGCAAGAGAAATACTTTTCAGCTTCTCATGTGGAGTTCAAGCTTTCACGAAAACCTCTGATGCATTTCTCTGGATGGGCAAGACACATGCTGGGTGCCGTGTGAGGATCATGTTGGATCGTGCCCAAGTGACACGAGCCATTCAAGATGCTGGATATTTAATCATTAACCATGATATACCAGGTATGGTATCTTTGCTCGCCCGTTGGTGTGTTCATACTCACACGTTCATATGAAGATGGGGAGAATTCACCATTACTTTAGAAGATGTAGCTGCTTTGTTGCACCTCCCAATTACTGGTAATTTCCCTGAAGAGCTTTCAGCAGAGGAGAAAGAGATATCTGATGTATTGGAGGCCAAGATGCACAAATTCAATGAGTCACCCATATCCTTCTATGCTCAATGGTTATCATATTGGTGGCCGAGAGATAGAATTCTGGAAGAACCAGTTGATGGCACTTGAACAATTGTTACTTTCTTATTGTAGATGGGGAAAAACGATTTGCTGGTTTTTACGGAATTGAAGAGTCAACCGTGTGGAGACTCCTTGAACCGAGCAAAATGTCGAACCTCACACAGATGCACTGCAATAAGGGAGTGCTTTAAGTTCAAGAGATCAATCTGTAGTACTCCGTACTAAACCAAGAACAATGGCCGTCCCAGAGTAAATTCGGTCACAATAGAGGATGGGTTGATCTGTAGGAGGGAAGATGAGAAATACGTGAGATCAATGGTGATTTGAGATTGTAGGTGTGTTGTGAATTCAACGTAAGAATGCTCTGAATGATTGAATTTTGCTCAATTGAGAGTGAATGATCAGACGATGAGTTCGTGTAAACGAAAAATTATCTGTATGAACTTCCTAAGAATTCTTTTAGACGAATGTTCGAGTGTTCGAATCTTGTCCTTTCAATCAGGATTCAGATACATTTTATAATGCCGGAATTGAAAACACCATGATCCCATGAAGTGTGACAGTTGCTGGAATCAGAGAGTGGGGAAGTGGGAAATCGTGTTAAAACCAATTTCTCATCGTGAGGAGACTTGGTTAATTTTCCAACCACTACTTTGCTGACTCTTCCAACTGATTGCACGACTTGCTCACATTCTCATCGCGGGTGAACACACGTGCCATAGACCGCCAGACCAAAACCCTAGTTAATATTCCCCTATGTGACACGATTGAAATCTCGTGATTGTGGAGTCAGTTGCTGACTTTATGGGACGATGAGTCCATGTATTGCTGAGTTGAACATGATTTGCAAATGTTCTGAAACTCATGAATTTAATGCGTCTGCTGAGACGAGGTATTATTGTACGAGCAAACTGTGTTGCTGAATTGTTGAATATTTGATAGTTGAACCAATATTCTTTAATTTGAGAAAATATTGCCGATTCGAGCGAATATTGCTAGTTTGAGCAAATATTGCTCGTTTGATGAATTATTGGTAGCAGGACCAAATAAAATATTAATTTAAGTTGCTGACTGCTGGGCCGAGCAAAATAAATAAAAAATGTTGATCATGGAATCAACATAGAATTATAAGAGTATCTGAATCTGCTCAGAATTACGTTTCTGCATAGCTCCGGATTCAAAACCCTAATTTTACCGAAATGATGATTTATTGCAAATCAACGCAAGGACCGGATACATGGGATGATGGGTTCACCATATAACGCCCATATGCTCGAATGAGCAAAAAATACCAAAGTCTCTTGAGGACCAATTGGTGAAAGAATGGTTAAATGCTGGTTTAATCATTTATTAAAATAATGCTCGTGTGAGCGACAAATAATAGAACCTGACAATGGAAAATGAGGGACCGACCAAGAGGTCATGGGACCGGATCTTGGTGGCCGCGAGACCAATGGATGGTCGTTTGAGAAAATATGCAAAATCCAGGGTTTTGTTGAAACTGGGAAAATACATGAGATGATGAAAATAATAAATAAAACAGGGAATTGCAAGGTGTGGGACCGTCCCGGTTGAAAAGCACGGTCCCACATACTTTCCCAGTTTTATGTAATTTTATGTATTTTCTCTGATTTGAGGGAAATTCCATGAAACTAGAGAGTTTTATGAAATTAGGGAACTTCCATGAGATGAGGGAGACAAAATAATAATAAAATAGGGAATGATGGAGTGTGGGACCGGCAATGGCCAAGGCATGTCCGTCCGGCCAACGGGCACGGTCCCAGGCACTCTTCCCAATTTCATGTAATGTTTTCATGATTTTAGAGAATTTTCATAAAATCAGAGAGATTTGTTGAAACCAAGGTATTTTGTTGAAATCAGGGAGTTTTCATGGAATCAGGAAAACAAAACAACAAGTAATAATAAAATAATGGGCGTGTGGGACTGGCTAGGGCATGGCCGGCCGGCTAGAGCTCGGTGACAAGTTTTCCTAATTTTATAATATTTTCTATGATTTTAGAGAAGATTCATGAAATTAGGCATTTTTCATGTTTTAGGGAAAATTCATGAAATCAAGGAATTTTCATAATTTGAGAGGAATAATAAAATAATGGAACGTGAGGTGTGGGACTGGTCGCGGCTAGGGCATGGCCGTCCGGCTGGTGCTCGGTCCCGCGACACCTTTCCCTAATTTTATTATTTTTGATACAATCATGAGATTAAAGAATTTCCGTGAAATGAAGGAGATTTGCTCGAACGAGAGAATTTTCATGAGATCATGGAAAAATAATAAAATACGACAAAACATAAAATTGGGCGTGGGATTGGTCACGGCATGACCGGACGGCTGGTGAGCCCATCCCCTTGGCGCCTTTGCTAATATTTTATTATTATTATTTTTCCTTCCTATTTTGCATAGGTTCATCGTTCATTAGTATTTTTTTTGAAATGCTCGTTTGTGCATTCAAAATGCTGGTCTGTGCATTATTGTTAAGTACACTTGCACCATTTTATTCAGGGCTTATTCGATGCTCATATGCATGTTTCGTTGAATATTTATCACTAACCCGTGGAATTATGCTGGGAAGAACCACGAATTGAAGTGACGAAATATAACGAAGAATCATAGAATATTGCTGGATATTCAGACGATTAAAGATAATTAATTGATGGCTCTATACTAGCAGGGCTTCTTATCTAGGAGCATTAATTATCTAAGGGTTGAGAAATATGAACTTGCTGGAGTGTCCTATTCCTCTTGTATAGTCAGGGAAAACCTGGTTGCACCCTGAAGACGTTGTCGCTCTATACTAGCAGGCATGCTGTCTAGGAGCCGTCCAATCTTTCGATTCTATACAGTATGAGACATGCCGTGGTCTCAGCTGGGAGACTACACATCTACTTCCTCTCCGAGAGATTTTTCTCCATCAGAGGTTTTTGAAAAAACGGGGGTCTAACAACACCACCCAATATTTTTCTTAGCAATCTGAACGGACAATCTCCGAAACACTCTACTAGAGAATCAACTAGACAGTTACACTCAATCTAGAATATAGTGTCTCAAGGAGTTGATACCTCAATCTCTTAATATAATCTTACTCGAGCAAACAACGAGTCTCGGTTAAAGAGAGATAACTTGGACGGTACCAAAGACCAATGTCCAAGTGTTAATCAATGAAACCAGCAATCACAAGATTGGATCTTCAATTGATTAACAACGCACAACCTGTATTATTTCAATTATATAAATAAATATAATGCGGAAAAGAAATAACACAGACACTAGAAATTTTGTTAACGAGGAAACCGCAAATGCAGAAAAACCCCGGGACCTAGTCCAGATTAGATACACACTGTATTAAGCCGCTACAAACACTTTCCTACTCCAAGCTAACTTCGGTCTGATCTATAGTTGAACCCCTACCAGTCTCCCACTGATACAAGGTACAGTTGCACCCCTACGCCTCTGATCCCAGCAGGATACTACGCACTTGATTCCCTTTGCTGATCTGACCCACAACAAAGAGTTGCTACGACCCAAAATCGCAGGCTTGACAATAAACAAATCTGTCTCATATAGACAAGTCTATCAAAGGATAAATCTATCTCCCACAGATAAACCCTAATTTTTTTGTTCCGTTTTTTGATAATTCTATCAAGGTATATTCAAGGAACTAATTGATAAATCTGGTCTTATATTCCCGAAAAACAGCCTAGATATATCAATCACCTCTCAATACTCGATTCCTGAATACACAAGAAGAATACTGAGGATTCACGAACAGTGAGACGAAGATGTTCGTGAATACTTTATCTTACCTATCGTAGAAACAAGTTCTCGAGCCAATCAGAAACAATTGTACTCTTAACGATTGAAACGTAAGATCAGATCACCCAACTACAATAAAAGTAGTATCGGTCTGGCTTCACAATCCCAATGAAGTCTTTTAGTCGTTAATCCGAGTTTGAAGAAGAAACTCAAGGATTAATGGAGATCGACTCTAGCTTTGAAGAAAACTAGTATCACACAAGAAAGGTGTGTGGGGATTAATTTTTCTTCAACCTAGACGTCTCCTATTTATAGCCTTTCAAACCAGGGTTTTTACTTAAGAATTAAGCAAACAATATTAACCACTGATTTAGATCCAAGCCAATATCTCTCAACCGTTAGATCGAAAGATAAATCTTGTCAAACACACTTGTGTACGTTTTCCGAGTTTGTGAAAACCGGCCCAAAACGTTCACATACATGTTGGTCCAATATAGCAACCCAAAAGGTAACCATATGAGCTTCACATATTAACCATGTTCCTCATTCACCATAACTAGTCCACTTGACTCAAACGAACTATTTAGAGAGACATTCAATTGCTATAAGATCTTTTGTAACTACACAAGACACAATTGAACTCTAGATGATATCGATTCGATTAGAATCGTCTCAATGAACATTATAGCCACGGTTTTCATAAAGCATTCCTTAGTAATTTAATATTATGTTCAGAGCAAAATCATCTTAGATTACAACCACTCAAGTTCACAAACAATTTCGCGGACTTGAGCATTCGGCCTTGAGTTTTCCAAAACTCAGCCGAAATTCTCGGTCGAGAACTTCTGCCAGTTCGAGTACTAGGTCTGCGGACTGAGTTCGCGGACTTGCGTCCCACAAACGAGTTTCGAAAATCCCAGTAGAAATTCTCGGATTTGAGAACTTCCGGCAGTTCGCGGACTGAGTTCGCTGACTTGGCAAGGCAATTCCACAATCCTACCGAACATACTTGCTCAACAAAGTTCAAAGAACTTCGGATCAAGGGTTACGTAATCTACTCTCATTTCAATCATTGAGACTTTCTCTTAGAACGCTATCCCAACCGTTATCACAGATTGTATTCACGTCGGAGCAATTCTCAACTAGTGGTTGAAAGATGAAGATAAACTTGGCTAAAGCGAAAAGCTTTACCAACACACATACTTCGAGAAAAAGATAAGCATTGAATACTCAGTTCGAAATAGTGGTGTGCTTGATTTAGTCTAAAAAGCATACGACTTTGTCTCGTAAGAAGTAGGAGATAGAATAGATAGACTTATGAGTGACAGATAAGTTCAAGTCTTCACATACCTTTTTGTTGATGAAGTTCTACGGTTCCTTGGTGTAGATCTTCGTCGTTGTCGTTGAATCGCCATGAAGTCTTTTAGCTCACCTCCACTTTTCCTATCCTAGAACGAGACTTGCTAGTAGGCTAGATATCAAGACTATATAGTTTTGATCACTAACATTGACAAACATGCTTGATATAGCAACGCATGCGAGGTCGACCGAGCTGTGCTCTAACAATCTCCCCCTTTGTCAATTTTAATGGAAAAACTATTAATACATATGGAATACAAAAAAGATAATCTTTAGTGGCTTCTATTTCATAGTATAATCTCTAACATTCCTTGAAATCTTCGTCCTTTCCAAGTTCTCCAATGATTCCAAAGGTTGTAAGTTCAACATCATCGTTGTTGAAGATTCGTAGCACAATAACGAGAGAAATCGAGATTCTCAATCATTATTAACAGTGTCATAGTACTACTATGAATATCAAAGTCCAATTGTATCACGACTTTAACAATAGTACTATGGTGATATGTATCACTCCCCCTTAGTCGATACCTATCTCGATCATGGAAACCACTTCCCCTTACACAATGATCCGAAAACCATATGTATTATGTAGTGTGAACTACAATATTTCTCCCCCTTTTTGTCAATAAAATTGTCAAAGGTAAAGAGCGGGTTCATAATGAAATTCCCACGAGAGACAATGCATAACCAAAAGAGAAGACACATACCATCTTAAATTTAGATGCAATCTCATAGCCGTAGCTAACAACATTCATCAAGGAGTTTTAAGATACAAGATAACCCCTATAAAAATTCCACAACCGCACTCCCCGCAAGATATTACCATTTAGCACAAGTTCAAAAGAACTCTCCCCCATTAAATTTCATTCCCAAAAGAGAACAACAAAAGCGACCTTAATTTCAAGAGAAAAGAAGGATTTATTTGGACATCAAAAATCAAAAAGATGATCCTTTATATCCAAAATACAACCAAATTAACCACAAGTAAACCCATGATTAATTTAATTATCAAGAGCAATTAAACCAAAACCACAAAAGTGATCAATTTAATTGAGCGTGCTCAACACAAGTAAACTGACGGAGCAACGAGCTACGACTAAGTTAATCATACGGAGATAACCAACTTAATCGTTCAAAGTACTCAACATAAGGAGAACCTTACGGAATACATGACTACAATAACCACAAGAGAGCATGATTACTATAGTCTTTCAAATACTCAACACAAGAAATTGTGGAATATTTGAAACATCAACTAGATTTACTACAAGAGAACTTATAATTAATCTAATTGGATAACCAACAACCAAATTAATCACCGAAATAACCAATTTAATTGTAATGGGCTCAACATAAAAGATTATGGAACCCCGATTAAGGTATCAAAGTATTGACACACTTAACCATACATGTACTCAACATAAGTAAGAAGAAAAGAATACTTATGGAGTACAAAACTAAATAACCAAACTAGTCGATTAATTTAGTTTCATATGCTCAACATATAGCATCTCATGGAACAACCAACTAAACCAAGATAAATTAACTTTTTTTTAAGGTGCTCAACATAAGACACACAATGGAGCCTTCACGGTTTTCATACAGTAACAATTAAGTTCAAAACCGTGGATACACAAGGATCAATTATATCTTTGCATCACAAAGTGACATAATATATTTTATCCTTGCCAAAACAAACGACCATATCCTACATGATTGCATAGGGTTTGCGTTTGTCAATGTCAAAAGTCGATTCGTTCCTTAACCATGAAACTGATCATGAACGACTTTACTTTTGACAAAAATATGGGATCTTCAAGCTCACGGACGTAAACCATACATATCCCATAACAATATTGCAATAAAAGAAACCAAACATAATATTGCAATAACAGTCATCCACAAAATATTTTTAGAATTTTAATACGAAAACCTAAAAAATAATTATAAGAGAATGAATCAAACGATAGCAATGTGTAGTCATGATCCTTGCTATCACCCTAGTTATTCTCCATAAAACACAAAGAAGACTTCCTAGTTATTATAGAGCTTTCTCAAGATATCAACAAAAAATTCCTTCTGATTATTGAAAAATTCATTGATTATAGGATCATTCAGTTCCTCTAAGTCCTCAGAGATATCAGTTAACTCACTAAGTTTTATTTTTAGCATGCACAAGGTATTCTTGGTAAAAGGCAACCTTTGTTCATAGTGAGTTATTTCTTTCTCAGAGCAAATGATTCGAGATTTCAAATCATTTCTCTTGTTGATGAAGTCTTTCACCGTTTCTCTAAAACAAATTGTCAGCACGACAAACAGAAAAGAGAGAGTTAGAGGACGAACCATTTCTACAAACTGTAGACTTCTTGTTTATCCTTGAGGTAGTAATTCCTTCGCACAGATATACGTTGACTGCTTCTACTGCATTGTTTTCGTCGTGCCTCTAGTTACAGGAGCAATGATAACGTATAGTAGAAAAGAAGAAGATGAGAGGATTTATAGATGTCAAGCCCTAATTTCTGACACAAGTTTCCTTTCTTTAAGGATCCATAATCAATAACAAAATATTTTCTTATCAAACATACATACTTGAGTAATCAAATGCAGAGCCTCATTCTCTCAAGCTAAGGATGGGGATGCAGAGTCTCTGTACTCAGAGAGAAATATGGTGAGCCAAATGCTCCCCTTGATTGTCAAGGTTTATTGCACAAACTGATTTCTTCCTTCTTCTGTGTCTAAAAGAGTTTGTTTTGCCTGATCCTTGATCATCCAGTTTCAATACACGCATATCCTCTTGTAGTTTTGAAATTCTTTTGTTCTTTTGCCTGAATCTCCAAAAAGTATTTTGGACATGACTTTCACTTCCACAAAACGAACACCTGTTCAACCTTTTGTCTTGTCGAAGTGTCTTCTGTCTGTCAGAGTGTTCAACCTGGGGTACTCCATGGTACTTTGAAACATGGTTGGTGGAGCCTACATACTTGCTGTTAAATCCAAGACCATTAGTATTTCCAAAGGATTTCTTACCAAATAACATTGCTGAGATTTTGTCAGAGCTGCCAGACAATCGTTGAAGATCATCCTTGAGAGTATTAATCTCTTTTTCCTTTCGAAGTATGGTCATGGTGAGTTGATCATTAAGATTGTCAATCTCTAGATCTTTCACCTGGATTAAAGATTCCAACTTCTTCAGCGAAGATTTTAACTGAAGATTTTCTTGAAAAACTTCTTTGTTCAAGAAATTGAAAATCTCTGAGTCGAACTCAGAATCAGATCTTCAGTATGTGGAGGTTTCTGCAGAGAGGGCAAGAGAATCACATCCATCAGACGGGATCAAGTCGTTGATGCTCAGATACTTTTCTTCAATGAAATCTTTGGAAGCAATAGTAGTCGTAAGATGTTTATCACTCCTGATGCTCCTTTTTATATAATCCATAATCCTTTCCGTTATCAAACGTTTGTCAAACCGAAAACTCAAAGAGAAACATTCATCAGCCCAAGATAAGTTAGAGGGTTTACTTGTCTCGGTAGTTTCATTGAAAGTCAGGGTTTGAGTAGATATTGTATCTTGGATTATCACCTGCCCACAAGAGGAAATTGTGGAAGCGGTGTTGAGGTTGTTTCCTCCCTTGATGCCATATTCCTTAGACACGTATCTCTCCAATACAGTTCCTAAGGCTGAGAAGTTTGGGCCATCAAGGTATGGTGGTACATTTACAGAGATAACACAACTGTCCATACAGTCAGATCGCTAAAAACATAGACTGATTAGGTATTAAACGTGTTTGCCTGCTCTGATACCAATTGAAAAAGCGGAGGTCTAACAACACCACCAAATATTTCGCTTAGCAATCTGAAAGGACAATCTCCGAAACACTCTACTAGAGAATCAACTAGACAGTTAGACTCAATCTAGAATATAGTGTCTCAATGAGTTGATACCTCAATCTCTCAATATATTCTTACTCAAGCAAACAACGAGTCTCGATTAAAGAGAGATAACTTGGACGGTACCAAAGACCAATGTACAAGTGTTAATCAATGAAACCACCAATCACAAGATTGGATCTTCAATTGATTAACAACGCACAACCTGTATTATTTCAATAATATAAACAAATATAATGCGGAAAAGAAATAACACATACACTAGAAATTTTGTTAACGAGGAAGCCGCAAATGCAGAAAACCCCCGGGACCTAGTCCAGATTAGATACACATTGTATTAATCCGCTACCGACACTAGCCTACTCCAAACTAACTTCGGTCTGATCTATAGTTGAACCCCTACCAGTCTCCCACTGATACAAGGTACAGTTGCACCCCTACGCCTCTGATTCCAGCAGGACACTACGCACTTGATTCCCTTTGCTGATCTGACCCACAATAAAGAGTTGCTACGACCCAAAATCGCAGGCTTGACAATAAACAAATCTGTCTCACACAGACAAGTCTATCAAAAGATAAATTTGTCTCCCACAGATAAACCCTAATTTTTTTGTTCCGTTTTTTGATAATTCTATCAAGGTATATTCAAGGAACCAATTGATAAATCCGGTCTTATATTCCCGAAGAATAGCCTAAATATATCAATCACCTCTCAATACTCGATTCCTGAATACACAAGAAGAATACTGAGGATTCACGAACAGTGAGACGAAGATGTTCGTGAATACTTTATCTTACCTATCGGAGAAACAAGTTCTCGAGCCAATCAGAAATAATTGTACTCTTAACGATAGAAACGTAAGATCAGATCACCCAACTACAATAAAAGTAGTATCGGTCTGGCGTCACAATCCCAATGAAGTCTTTTAGTCTTTAATCCGAGTTTGAAGAAGAAACTCAAGGATTAATGGAGATCGACTCTAGATTTAAAGAAAACTAGTATCACACAAGAAAGGTGTGTGGGGATTAGTTTTTCTTCAACCTAGACGTCTCCTATTTATAGCCTTTCAAACCAGGATTTTACTTAAGAATTAAGCAAACAATATTAACCACTGATTTAGATCCAAGCCAATATCTCTCAACCGTTAGATCGAAAGACAAAGCTTGTCAAACACACTCGTGTACGTTTTCCGAGTTTGTGAAAACCGTCCCAAAACGTTCACATACATGTTGGTCCAATATAGCAACCCAAAAGGTAACCATATGAGCTTCACATATTAACCATGTTCCTCATTCACCATAAATAGTCCGCTTGACTCAAACGAACTAGTTAGAGAGACATTCAATTGCTATGAGATCTTATGTAACTAACAAGACACAATTGAACTCTAGATGATATCGATTCGATTACAATCGACTCAATGAACATTATAGCCACAGTTTGCATAAAGCATTCCTTAGTAATTTAATATTATGTTCAGAGCAAAATCATCTTAGATTACAACCACTCAAGTTCACAAACAATTTCACGGACTTGAGCATTCGGCTTGAGTTTTCCAAAAGTGAGAGAAATTCTCGGTCTAGAACTTACGTCAGTTCGCGGACTTGCGTTCCACAAACGATTTTTGAAAATCCCAGCAGAAATTCTCGGGTTTGAGAACTTCCGGCAGTTCGCGGACTGGGTTCGCGAACTTGGAAAGCCAATTCCACAATCCTACCGAACATACTTGCTCAACAAAGTTCAAAGAACTTCGGATCAAGGGTTACGTAATCTACTCTCATTTCAATCATTGAGACTTTATCTTAGAACGATATCCCAATCGTTATTCACAGATTATCTTCACGTCGGAGAAATTCTCAACTAGTGATTGAAATATGAAGATAAACTTGGCTAAAGCGAAAAGCTTTACCAACACAGATACTTCGAGAAAAAGATAAGCATTGAATACTCAGCTCGAAATAGTGGTCTGCTTGATCTAGTCTAAAAAGCATACGACTTTGTCTCATAAGAAGTAGGAGATATAATAGATAGACTTATGAGTGACAGATAAGTTCAAGTCTTCACATACCTTTTTGTTGATGAAGTTCCACGGTTCCTTGGTGTAGATCTTCGTCGTTGTCGTTGAATCGCCATGAAGTCCTTGAGATCACCTCCACTTTTCCTATCCTAGACCGAGACTTGCTAGTAGGCTAGATATCAAGACTATATAGTTTTGATCACTAACATTGACAAACATGCTTGATATAGCAACGCATGCGAGGTCGACCGAGCTATGCTCTAACAGTTTTATGGCATGAGCCTTCATGATTTATTGAGAGACATGAGTCTCAATACTCATCTGATTGCCGGATCCGGAGTAATTACTGAAATTGCTTAGTATTCATGAGATGCGCCGTGGCCTCAGCTGGGAGACTGCACATCTACATGTACTCTGAGAGACATCCTTCTCAGTCAGATATTTATGGCATGAGATTTCATGCTTTAATGAGAGACATGGGACTCAATACTCATCCGATTGCCGGATCCGGAGTACAGTTTTACAATTTTACCCTTTGTCGAAAATCCACCATCTACATTAAGTCCTCTGCTTAGTGAGGAACAGTCATGTTCCTCAGTCAGCATTGAATGGTGATTTTCCAGGTACATTACCAGATTTCGACTGAATGAGAAAACCATGGTTTGAGCGGAAACCCCAGCGGCATAATAGAGCCTCATCCAGTGAGAATAAATTGGTGTAGAACCACTGATTCGATGGTGGAACCTTGGTCGATTTAGGATTCACGGGCCGGGCCCGAAAAGGAAATCCTTATGGAATTAGGTTTTGGAAATAAAATTAGGTATAAAAGGAATTAATTCCTTTCTTTATTTCCTCCCACAACCGACCACCACCTACTCCCTTCATCAGCTTCACGCCGAGCATCGGGAGGAAACAGGAGAAAAAAAATTCTTTGTCGGAGCCGTTGCAGCCGTCCGACCATTTTTCGGCCGACACCGACAGGTAAGCAAAATTTTTTTTTCCAGAAGTTTGATGATTTCATGAATTGTTCATGTTGAAATTATATACATGTGTATATATTGGTGTGAGTTTTTGTATAAAAACCCTTATTTATTAAACGTATGTTCGTTCGACCGTTAGTTTAAGCAACTAGCAACAATCCCTAACTTGAGAGAGATTTTCTTTGGAAATAGACCTGTGTCCAGTGATAATTTTTTTTTATGAGCTTTCATGGAAACCAAAACTTTATCCTAAAAGATGTGAGCTTTCACAAAACCGAAATAAACCTCGTTTTAGAGAATAATGCTCATACGAAGGAAAAATAGGTTTTTTTTTTAATGTGGAATCATGGAGCTTTACAAGAATATTTTTATTTTGATAATCCCACGTGAGTCTGATCTCAAATTTTTTTTTTTTTTTTTACGTGTGAAAAAGCGGGGGTCTAACAGCACCACCCAATATTTCGATAAGCAATCTGAACGGACAATCTCCGAAACACTCTACTAGAGAATTAACTAGACAGTCAGACTCAATCTAGAATACAGTGTCTCAAGGAGTTGATATCTCTATCTCTCAATATAATCTTACTCAAGCAAACAACGAGTCTCGATTAAAGAGAGATAACTTGGACGGTACCAAAGACCAATGTCCAAGTGTTAATCAATGAAACCAACAATCACAAGATTGGATCTCCAATTTATTAACAACGCACAACCTGTATTATTTCAATTATATAAACAAATATAATTCGGAAAAGAAATAACACAGACGCCAAAAATTTTGTTAACGAGGAAACCGCAAATGCAGAAAAACCCCGGGACCTAGTCCAGATTAGATACACATTGTATTAAGCCGCTACAGGCACTAGCCTACTCCAAACTAACTTCGGTATGATCTATAGTTGAACCTCTACCAGTCTCCCACTGATACAAGGTACAGTTGCACCCCTACGCCTCTGATCCCAGCAGGATACTACGCACTTGATTCCCTTTGATGATCTGACCTACAACAAAAAGTTTCTACGACCCAAAATCGCAGGCTTTGACAATAAACAAATCTGTCTCACACAGACAAGTCTATCAAAGGATAAATCTGTCTCCCACAGATAAACCCTAATTTTTGTTTCGTTTTTTGATAATTTTATCAAGGTATATTCAAGGAACCAATTGATAAATCCAGTCTTATATTCCCAAAGAACAGACTAGACATATCAGTCACCTCTCAATACTCGATTCCTGAATACACAAGAAGAATAATGAGGATTCACGAACAGTGAGACGAAGATGTTCGTGAATACTTTATCTTACTGTAGTTGCAGGAAATCCCACAACACACCCCTTGTACTATCATGACTATGATTTCTAGATCTAAACTTATTTGATATGAAAATAAAGATAAAAATAATGAAAATAGAAAATAAGACACAAGATTTACGTGGTTCGATCAATGTGATCTACATCCACGGGGTTAGGGATCTTCACTATAATTGTTTGTAGTTACATATGGATTACAATTGAGACTCAATTAATGAGTATTTGGAGCTCTTGGTTGAAGAAGGAAGAAGAAGATAATAATACAAATTCTGCTCTCTCTTTACAAATGTGTCCTCCCTAAAGTGTCTATCTTCTTTTTTGATTATTCCCTTTCTATCTCTTTCCTTTCTCTTTATATAGATGTTTACATAGTGGATGGCAGCTCACATATAGTGGAGTACAGCTCATATTATCTCGCGCCCAAACTACATTTTCGCAAGCTTCGCTACCTTCTCGCAAACTCTCTCTATAATTTCGCAGGCTCTATCTATAATTTCGCAAACTCTTAATGTTGTGCGATATTTGGATCCTACATCTTGCCTCTTTTTTCTTGAATATTTCTTGAAGAGCGATCTTCAGGAAAAAAATCTGTTGTTATAGTTGTTGGAGCGAAATACATGTTGTTGGAGTAGTCTTTGATCTTTGTTGATGAAGGAATGAGCGAAAGAATATTGGACTTGAAAAGTACGTACTTGCCTCTATTCTTTTGTGAAGTTCCGGAACGTTGCGAAGTAAATAAGAAGTATCAACCCTTGAAGTATGCGAAGTATGAAGTATCCTTGAAGAAGTATAAGAAGTACTTAATCCTCGAAATATATAAGAAGTATTAATTATGAAGTATCCTTTGAGAAGTATAAGAAGTATCCGTCCTTGATTGCGAATAAGAAGTATTGCGAAATTATTACTCCACGTTCTCTGCCTCATGCAATGTTGTAATGCAAATAAGAATTTAGATTAGTATTAAACATTTCTTTTATCAAAAATTTTCATTTAATTGCAAGTTCAAATCGTTTTCATTTGTTTTGATTTCCTTTGTATAACTTGTTTCGTCTCATCCGATAAACATCTTTCATGGAAATGATCCTAATGAGGTCTTATGCAGCCAGTTGATGGAAGGTCTTACTAGCCTGTTGATGGAAGGTCTTATTTTGCCTCATACTACTCTCCATGTTAGATATCATTCTCATTTGAAACAAAGCAAATTTTCAATAGAAATATATAAATTGATATGTGCGAGATTTTTCTCGGTTTCTTTTGTAATTGTGGAATCTTTGTAATTCTGAAATTTCTGTAATTCTGCGATTATATCGCCTTTTGTAAATCAAATCAAAAATCTTTTATTTTCTGTAAAAGTAAAATGTTCAAGGAAAGTGGTACTTAGCTTTTATGTGATTCGCTGTTGTTGTCAATCTCGCGCGAAAAATACGTTGCATGAAGTATAAATGTCGCTTAGCAAAAACAGATGCGAGAGGCAAGAATTGAACCCGCGATATGCTACTTGAATATTCTCGCACCATACCAACTGTGCTAACCCTTTCTTGCGAAATAATCAAAGTTCTTGCGAAGTAATCAAATTCCAACTGTGTGAGAGGCAATTCTGTATAAATTTCGCGTAACAAAAATAAACATGCGAGAAGCAAGAATTGATCCCGCGACCTGCTGCTTGCATTCATGCCTCTTGACCAACTTTGCAAGCTTCTTATTTGCAAAATATCTCTGCGAAATTATCATCAATTCTCTTCTGTGCGAAATAATCAAAGAAATATTTGTGCGAAAAAATACGCATGTGTTGGGACTTGATCGCACGACCATGAACTCATTAACTTCGCAGATGACCAATTGTGCTGCCTCTTGTTTGCGAAATAATGAAACAATATTGCAAAATTATTCATTTTTTCTCTCTCTGTAAAAAAGAAGAAAACTATGTTCGCAGGCGAATTCGAACTTGCGACCACGAAGACCAATTGTGCAAGAACCTCTCTGCGAAATTAACGCATAACTTTTTCCTTGTTCTTTTATTCTCCCATGCAAATGAGAAGAAAATGAAAAATATGTGTCTCTGCGAATTCGAACCCGAGACCTATTGCTTGTTCGCTCCAACTCAATCCATCTGTGCGAGTTTCAATTTGTGACAGAAATCACAGTGTTTGCTTCTCATCCTTATCTTCGGTTTCCTTTATTTCCTTCAGTAATTTGCCTCTTGCCTTTTCTCCTGAACATGGAAATCTTCCACTGAAACATCCATTTTTCCTTAAATTTCACCACAACAACTAATTTTTTCTCTCACTATTTTCATGTCTTTGGATTGTTGATGATGTTTACTCCCTGAAAGTGTGATTTCTTCCATAAAATTACCATTTTTGAACCTAATCTTTGTAGATCTAGAAAAATATGAACAATAGCTAATCTCCATGGAAATTTCTTGAACCAACAAGTTACAGGAAGGATAAATCCTTTACTCGCTCCCTGTTTCTAGCGCCAAAATGTAGTTGCAGGAAATCCCACAACACACCCCTTGTACTATCATGACTATGATTTCTAGATCTAAACTTATTTGATATGAAAATAAAGATAAAGATAAGGAAAATAGAAAATAAGACACAAGATTTACGTGGTTCGATCAACGTGATATACATCCACGGGGTTAGGGATCTTCAATATTATCGTTTTTAATTACATATGGATTACAATTGAGACTCCATTAATGAGTATTTGGAGCTCTTGGTTGAAGAAGGAAGAAGAAGATAATAATACAAATTCTGCTCTCTCTTTCTCTCTCTCTACAAATGTGTCCTCCCTAAAGTGTCTATCTTCTTTTTTGATTATTCCCTTTCTCTCTATTGCCTTTCTCTTTATATAGATGTTTACATAGTGGATGACAACTCACATATAGTGGAGTACAACTCATATTATCTCGTGCCCAAACTACATTCTCGCAAGCTTCACTTCCTTCTCGCAAACTCTCTCTATAATTTCGCAGGCTCTATCTATAATTTCGCAAACTCTTACTGTTGTGGGATATTTGGATCCTACACTTACCTACAATAAAATTTCTCGAGCCAATCAGAAACAATTATACTCTTAACGATAGAAACGTAAGATCAGATCACCCAACTACAGTAAAAGTAGTATCGACCTGGCTTCACAAACCCAATGTAGTCTTTTAGTCGTTAATCCGAAGTTGAAGAAGAAACTCAAGGATTAATGGAGATTGAATCTAGCTTTGAAGAAAACGAGTATCACACAAGAAAGGTGTGTGGGGATTAGTTTTTCTTCAACTTAGACGTCTCCTATTTATAGCCTTTCAAACCAGGGTTTTTACTTAAGAATTAAGCAAAAAATATCAGCCACTGATTTAGATCCAAGCCAATATCTCTCAACCGTTAGATCGAAAGACAAAGCTTGTCAAACACACTCGTGTAGGTTTTCCAGGTTTGTGAGAACCGGCCCAAAAACGTTCACATACATGTTGGTCCAATATAACAACCAAAAAGGTAACCATATGAGCTTCACATATTAACCATGTTCTTCATCCATCATAAGTAGTCCATTTGACTCAAACGAACTAGTTAGAGAGACATTCAATTGCTATGAGATCTTATGTAACTACACAAGACACAATTGAACTATAGATGATATCGATTCGATTAGAATCGTCTCAATGAAAATTATAGCCAAGGTTTTCATAAAACATTCCTTAGTAATTTAATATTATGTTCAGAGCAAATCATCTTAGATTACAACCACTCAAGTACACAAACAAGTTCGCGGACTTAAGCATTCGGTTTGAGTTTTCCAAAACTCAGCATAAATTCTCGGTCGAGAACTTCCGCTAGTTCGCGGACTTGCGTCCCACAAAGGAGTTTCGAAAATCCTAGCAGAAATTCTTGGGTTTGAGAACTTCCGGAAGTTCGCGGATTTGGAAATCCAATTCCACAATCCTACCGAACATACTTGCTCAACAAAGTTCAAAGAACTTCAGATCAAGGGTTACGTAATCTACTCTCATTTCAATCATTGAGACTTTCTCTTAGAACGCTATCCCAACCGTTATTCACAGATTGTCTTCACGTCGGATCAATTCTCAACTTAGTGATTGAAAGATGAAGATAAACTTGGCTAAAGCGAAAAGCTTTACCAACACACATACTTCGAGAAAAAGATAAGCATTGAATACTCAACTCGAAATAGTGGTGTGCTTGATCTAGTCTAAAAAGCATACGACTTTGTCTCATAAGAAGTAGGAGATCGAATAGATAGACTTATGAGTGACAGATAAGTTTAAGTCTTCACATACCTTTTTGTTGATGAAGTTCCACGATTCCTTGGTGTAGATCTTCGTCGTTGTCGTTGAATCGCCATGAAGTCCTTGAGCTCACCTCCACTTTTCCTATCCTAGACCAAGACTTGCTAGTAGGATAGATATCAAGACTATATAGTTTTGATCACTAACATTGACAAACATGCTTGATATAGCAACGCATGCGAGGTCGACCGAGCTATGCTCTAACAATCTCCCCCTTTGTCAATTTTAGTGGCAAAACTATTAATACATATGGAATACAAAAAAGATAATCTTTAGTGGCTCCTATTCCATAGTCTAATCTTCAACATTCCTTCAAATCTTCGTCCTTTCCAAGTTCTCCAATGATTCCAAAGGTTGTAAGTTCAACATCATCGTTGTTGAAGATTCGTAGCACAATAACGAGAGAAATCGAGATTCTCAATCATTATTAACAGTGTCATAGTACTACTATGAATATCAAAGTCCAATTGTATCATGACTTTAACAATAGTACTATGGTGATATGTATCACTCCTCCTTAGTCGATACCTATCTCGATCATGGAAACCACTCCCCCTTACACAATGATCCGAAAACCATATGTATTATGTAGTGTGAACTACAATATTTCTCCCCCTTTTTGTCAATAAAATTGGCAAAGGTAAAGAGCAATGAAATTCCCACGAGAGACAATGCATAACCAAAAGAGAAGACACACATCATCTTAAATTTAGATGCAATCTTATAGCCGAAGCTAATAGCATTCATCAAGGAGTTTTAAGATACAAGATAACCCCTATACAATTCCACATCCGCACTCCCCGCAAGATATTACCATTAAGCACAAGTTCAAAAGAACTCTCCCCCATAATATGTCATTCCCAAAAGAGAACAACAAAAGCGACCTTAATTCAAGAGAAAAGAATGATTTAATTGGACACCAAAAATCAAAAAGATGATCTTTTATATCCAAAATACAACCAAATTAACCACAAGAGAACCCATGATTAATTTAATTGTCAAGAGCAATTAAATCAAAACCACAAAAGTGATCAATTTAATTGAGCGTGCTCAACACAAGTAAACTCACGGAGCAACGAGCTACGACTAAGTTAATCATACGGAGATAACCAACTTAATCGTTCAAAGTACTCAACATAAGGAGAACCTTACGGAATACATGACTACAATAACCACAAGAGAGCATGATTACTATAGTCTTTCGAATACTCAACACAAGAAATTGTGGAATATTTGAAACATCAACTAGATTAACTACAAGAGAACTTATAATTAATCTAATTGGATAACCAACAATCAAATTAATCACCGAAGTAATCAATTTAATTGTAATGGGCTCAACATAAGATATTATGGAACCCCAATTAAGGTATCAAAGAATTGACACACCTAACCGTACATGTACTCAACATAAGTAAGAAGAAAAGAAGACTTATGGAGTACAAAACTAAATAACCAAACTAGTCGATTAATTTAGTTTCATATGCTCAACATATAGCATCTCATGGAACAACCAACCAAGCCAAGATTAATTGACTTAGTTGTAAGGTGCTCAACATAAAACACACAATGGAGCCTTCATGGTTTTATAAAAGAAAACAATTAAGTTCAAAATCGTGGATAAGCAAGGATCAATTCTATCTTTGCATCACAAAGTGACAAAATAGATTTTATCCTTGCCAAAACAAACGACCACATCCCATTTTCCATCAAATACATGATTGCATAGGGTTTGCGTTTGTCAATGTCAAAAGTCGATTCGTTCCTTAACCAAGAAACCGATCATGAACGACTTTACTTTTGACAAAAATATGGGATCTCCAAGCTCACGAACGTAAACCATACATATCCCATAACAATATTGCAATAAAAGAAACCAAACATAATATTGCAATAACAATCATTCTCAAAATATTTTTAGAATTTTAAATACCAAAACCTAAAAAATAATTATAAGAGAATGAAACAAACGATAGCTATGTGTAGTCACAATCTTGGATATCAACACTAGTTATTCTTCATAAAACAAAAAGAAGACTTCCTAGGCATTAAAAACAAGTCAACAAGATAACTGAATTCCGAAGGAGCTTCAATGCCAATCACATATGCAAGAGGTACGGAACCCATAGGAGACAAAAGGTCTACGAGCTTGTTATCAACAACTCTCTTAGAACTATCAGGGAGAATATTCTCTTCTCGAAGATTCATGATTTGATATTTCATGAGACCAAGGTCAACCATAACCTTTTCCAACTCAGATTTCACAGAATCAAGGTTTTTGAGAGTGTCAACCAGCTGTTGTTTTGCTTCCCCAAAGTATTTGATAAAATCATGAACAACCTCAGCAGACACCATATCATATTTTTCAACATCTTCATGAGTATAAGCAAACATGAAAAATGCGTTGGGATGATCTTCATCTACGAGTATTCTCTTCCTCCTTGAATCAACCTCAACACCTTTGTCAAGGAATCCTTTTGCAAGACCACCATAGCATGATGATGAGGAAGACATTTTTGAATATCCCACGAACTGCCAATCGTACACGAACAAGGCAAATAACCATAATGGTAGGATATTTATATTTGGGAAAGACTATTTTAGGGTTTTGCAGAAGTGTTGGATCGGTTCAGAACCGTCCGTTTGAGTTCAACAAGTACCCATTCAAAGTAAAAATCCTTAAAAGTATTAAACCGGATTTAAACAAAATAAAGACTTTAAGAAACAAATCAACTGACTTAACCAATACTTGCTTTTCGCAAATATGACAACACAGGCACAGCTATAGACGATAAGAAAATAGCTAAAAGCTGTAGCAGATGCAATGAGCAAGTATACCTGTTTTAACACTACTTACTCAACAGGGTTTTTTATGAGTAAGTTCTCTACCTTGTGATTAATTATCACAAGTACGATCCATAGGCTCATTAAGAGTTTTGTTTTTTTGTGTTTTCGGTTAAGTTTATTTTTCCTCTTAGTCTTAGAGAGGAATCCTGTTTGACACAAGAAATTTTCATTGAAATAACTGTCATCCAAGTAAGAGACATAGTTAGAATTCTTACCAGAAGAGTCTTGACCTGAAGAAGAGGATAATCTGTTGACCAGCTCATTGTATTTCACAATTATCTCTTTGATGTCTTTCCTTATCTCATCATTTTTTCTTTCTTCTGGGGTGACTTTCTCAACAGGGGCTGAGTTGCTTTTTGAAACAGGGCGTTGAACCTCCTTGAGACAATGTTGATTAAGAAGATTCTGTCTTGGAACATTGGAGGAACTCATTGAACTGACTTTCCTGGTAGCAAACACAGGATAGGTACAAAAACCAATATTCTCATTCATACGTATGTCAGTCACTCCCTTGAGAATTAAATATAGGGTGTGTTGAAGTTGGACAAAAGAATTTTGATTCAACTTGGAGTTCCTCTTCTGTTTAATAGAACATTTGCTTTCGCAAACAAGACATATCTTTTGATCATCAGAGTGATTTGAGGAAGTTGTCTTAATCTTATTTACAGAGGACTTGCCCATCTTACAGAGTGTTTCAAGTTTAGAAACAACTTTGGACACATCTGTAATTCCTTCTGATTGGACGGCATCAGAAGTTCTTGGTATATCGTCTTGCTTTGAACAACCTTGAATAGAGAGTTTATTCAACTGGCGTTCAATATCCAAGGCATCCTTCCCGACGCTGGTCTCGAGGTTAGAGAGAGAAGACAGATCTTCTGCGATGCTATGTTCTTTGCAATCCCTTATAGTACCAAGAAGAACATTGACATGGTGCTTTAACAGCTTCAACCTAGCATCTTAAATTCTAACAAGATTTAGAATTAACTTACTCTCTTCAGCTGTATCCCATTCATTGGAAGAGATGATATCTTTTGAAGGGTGGTCACGAACCTGCTTGTCAATGTTAATCTCTCTTGTCGAACAACAAGGTTTTTCTATATTCGAGATAGAATTTTTCCCTTTAATAGACTTAGACAAGAGAGAGTATTTATTACTGGTGACGCGTTTATTAGAGATAACACTTCTGTCCATACAGTCAGATCGCTACAAACACAGACTGATTAGGTCTTAAACGTGTTTGCCTGCTCTGATACCAACTGAAAAAGCGGGGGTCTAACAGCACCACCCAATATTTCGATTAGCAATCTGAACAGACAATCTCCGAAACACTCCACTAGAGAATCAACTAGACAGTCAGACTCAATCTAGAATATAGTGTCTCAAGGAGTTGATATCCCTATCTCTCAATATAATCTTACTCAAGAAAACAACGAGTCTCGATTAAAAAGAGATAACTTGGACGGTACCAAAGACCAATGTCCAAGTGTTAATCAATGAAACCAGCAAACACAACATTGTATCTCCAATTGATTAACAATGCACAACCTGTATTATTTCAATTATATAAACAAATATAATGCGGAAAAGAAATAACACACACCAGAAATTTTGTTAACGAGGAAACCGCAAATGCAGAAAAACCCCGGGACCTAGTCCAGATTAGATACACATTGTATTAAGCCGCTACTGACACTAGCCTACTCCAAACTAACTTCGGTCTGATCTATAGTTGAACCCCTACCAGTCTCCCACTGATACAAGGTACAGTTGCACCCCTACGCCTCTGATCCCAGCAGGATACTATGCACTTGATTCCCTTTGCTGATCTGACCCACAACAAAGAGTTGCTACGACCCAAAATCGCAGGCTTTGACAATAAACAAATTTGTCTCACATAGACAAGTCTATCAAAGGATAAATCTGTCTCCCACAGATAAACCCTAATTTTTGTTCCGTTTTTTGATAATTCTATCAAGGTATATTCAAGGAACCAATTCATAAATCCGGTCTTATATTCCCGAAGAACAGCCTAGATATATCAATCACCTCTCAATATTCGATTCCTAAATACACAAGAAGAATACTGAGGATTCACGAACAGTGAGACGAAGATTTTCGTGAATACTTTATCTTACCTATCGGAGAAACAAGTTCTCGAGCCAATCAGAAAAAATTGTACTCTTAACGATAGAAACTTAAGATCAGATCACCCAACTACAATAAAAGTAGTATCGGTCTGGATTCACAATCCCGATGAAGTCTTTTAGTCGTTAATCCGAGTTTGAAGAAGAAACTCAAGGATTAATGGAGATCGACTCTAGCTTTGAAGAAAACTAGTATTACACAAGAAAGTTGTGTGGGGATTAGTTTTTCTTCAACCTAGACGTCTCCTATTTATAGCCTTTCAAACCAAGGTTTTTACTTAAGAATTAAGCAAATAATATTAACCACTGATTTAGAACCAAGCCAATATCTCTCAACCATTAGATCGAAAGACAAAGCTTGTCAACCACACTCGTGTACGTTTTCCGAGTTTGTGAGAACCGGCCCAAAAACTTTCACATACATGTTGGTCCAATATAGCAACCCAAAAGGTAACCATATGAGCTTCACATATTAACCATGTTCCTCATTCACCATAACTATTCCACTTGACTCAAACGAACTAGTTAGAGAGACGTTTAATTGCTATGAGATCTTATGTAACTACACAAGACACAATTGAACTCTAGATGATATCGATTCGATTAGAATCGGCTCAGTGAAAATTATAGCCAAGGTTTGTATAAATCATTCTTTAGTAATTTAATATTATGTTCAGAGCAAAATCATCTTAGGTTACAACCACTCAAGTTCACAAACAAGTTCGCGAACTTGAGCATTCGGCTTGAGTTTTCCAAAACTCACCAGAAATTCTTGGTCGAGAACTTCCGCCAGTTCGCGGACTCGCGTCCCACAAACGAGTTTCGAAAATCCCAGCAAAAATTCTCGGGTTTGAGAACTTCCGGAAATTCGCGGACTGAGTTCGCGGACTGGGTTCACGGATTTGGCAAGCCAATTCCACAATCCTACCGAACATACTTGCTCAATAAAGTTCAAAGAACTTCGGATCAAGGGTTACGTAATCTACTCTCATTTCAATCATTGAGACTTTCTCTTAGAACGCTATCCCAACCGTTATTCACAGATTGTCTTCACGTCTGAGCAATTCTCAACTAGTGATTGAAAGATGAAGATAAACTTGGCTAAAGCAAAAAGCTTTACCAACACACATACTTCAAGAAAAAGATAAGTATTGAATACTCAGCTCGAAATAGTGGTGTGCTTGATCTAGTATAAAAAGCATACGACTTTGTCTCATAAGAAGTAGGAGATAGAATAGATAGACTTATGAGTGACAGATAAGTTCAAGTCTTCACATACCTTTTTGTTGATGAAGTTCCACGGTTCCTTGGTGTAGATCTTCGTCGTTGTCGTTGAATCGCCATGAAGTCCTTGATCTCACCTCCACTTTTCCTATCCTAGACCGAGACTTGCTAGTAGGCTAGATATCAAGACTATATAGTTTTGATCACTAACATTGACAAACGTGCTTGATATAGCAACGCATGCGAGGTCGACCGAGCTATGCTCTAACAACGTGAGTTAATCACGGTTTTTATTATTTCGTAAAACCGAAACATAAGTTTTGAGTAACCCTCGAAATTTGACAGTTTATTTATGATGAAATATTGTCTTGGTGTAAATTTCATAGTTCAGTTGTGAATATTTGTACTATGAAAATTGTGTCTATGATTTAATGAAAAATCAATTTTGAAAGTTAATAAAGTTTTGTTCCTTACTGCAGGTTACAAGAAACGAACTAATTTTTGGACTGTTAACTCTTGCGGCACAATCACTATTGTTAGTGAAATTGTAAAGAGGTAAAAGTTAAGAATTACCATTTGTATATGCTGGCATTCCCATTTGCATGATTCCATCATCTTGTTGAGTCTTTTATTTAGGCGACTGAAGCAAAATGTTGTGCGAATTTTGTAGATACTTTGCAAGGATGTCTGATTCCCAAGCTAATGATGCTCCTAGAGATGAAATGTGTGTAGATGATAATATATCTAGAGAAGAGGCATGCATGGATGAGACTTCCATTGGCGAAGAGGAAGATGAAACATCTGGATTCAAGAATGTCCCGAATATAGACGATGCATTTTTTGAGGTTCAGGAGACTGAAAAACGTCTCAGATCTCCAGTATATCGTCTTTTGATAAACCACAAGATGGTATTTCAAAATAAATTGGTGACTCCTCGAGCAGCTATTCGGTTTTGCCTCGAACGAGGACTCTTCCAGGATTCAATGATAGAATTCAAGATCTCTCGATGACCTTTAGAGAAATTTTCCGGATGGGCAAGACACATGCTGGGTTTTCCTCGTGTTAGAGCAATGTTGGATAAAGCACAAGTCACCAGGGCTATTCAGACATCCGGAGATTTATATATCTTTCATGATGCACGAGGTATTGTGGCTATTCTTACTCGCTGGTGCATTCCAACTCACACATTTATATGTAGTTGGGGAGATTTTACTATTACCTTGGAAGATGTAGTCGCTTTATTGCACCTTCCAATCACAGGTAATTTCCTGGAGAACTTTTAACAGAGGAGAAAGCAGTTTCCAAAACATTAACAGCTGAGATGGAGAGAATTAATAAGGCTTCTGGAAAAGGTTGTTATGCTCACTGGTTAACACACTGGTGGCCACAAGACATCCCTCTCAATGAACCCGACGGTATGTTGTCTCTTGTCGCTTTCTTGTGCTTATGGCTGTCCAGGGACGTGTTTGAAGACGCCGGAACCTTGCTAAAGCCATTTGTAATCCCTTTCGCTATTAAGATGGATCAAGGTGAACAACTTCCAATAGGTAGCTTATTCTTGGGTTCTTTGTATTCTAACCTGGACTCCTTGGTTATAGACTCCAGTGTTTCGAACGGCTTTATGAAGATTGAATGCTACGCCAATACTATGTTTCTCCAAGCTTTGATGTGGGAACATTTTGAGAATTATGCACCTATTCCCCGTAGTATCTTGCAAGGGTTAAGTGATGCTTATTCTCGGCGTATTTTCCATGAGAAAGATAACACTAGGATTATGCGCTGGTCTACGAAGCAAATTCATTCCAAGACGCGCTTCATTGATGTATTAGACGATGAGTCTGAGTTCAACTTCCGTCCCTGGGTGCTAATTCCTCCTCACGTTTCTCAATTGATAACTTTCAATGCTGGAGAAAGCAAGTATTTGAAATCCGGTGCTGATTTGAGCGATGGCGAAAGATCCTTTATGCTGAGTTGCACTCCCGGTCATCTGATATCAGCAACATATGGAGACTTTTCGGTGGAGGAGTACAACATTGATAGAGACGCCCGTCAAATGGGTATGGATCAATGCTTCCCAACTTTCCGGAGGAGTAAACCATCAGTGGAACATCTTAAGACTTGTTTGGATCATACATATGTTGAAGGAAGCTCTTATTGGTTCCCTTGTGCTGAATGAACCACATATGCGACTCCAGGTTACATAGACTTCTGGGATCAGCAGTTTGAGCGTTTACATAATTTCATGATGGTTGCCCAACCTTTAGTGAAAGAGCCTCCTTCTGCTGAGATAAGTGCCTCTCGTCTAAGATTAAGGCATATTTCTGGCGGTGATAAGCGAAAGACATCTCCAGGAAGTTCACCTGCATGTATCTTTTGCGTATTGTTCCCATAACCCATATAATTGTCTTTAATTATCACATCAATTTTCTTTTGCAGGATGGCGTGTTGTGAGACCTTGAATTTAAGTGAATTTCTCAGAAGCGGAAACAATCATTCACGGTGGAGAAGGCAGGAGCAAGAATTGCAAGTTGTTGCCTAACACCATAAAGTCCCCGGCTGCTTTTTTGGTGAGTTGTCAATATTTTTCCTCTGTGACTTCTTCTATCCGCATTACCAGGATCATAAAATCAATATTTGTTATTTGGTTACAGAACTTCGCTCCATCCAGTATTGATGGTCTTCAATTCTCTGCTGCTAGGCAGACTATCTCTGATTTGAGCGTTGAAGAAGAAAATGTCGTGAGTATTTTTCCTCGTAGCCAAACGTAAATGCTTCATGTGAAAATGCTAATTATTTGAGAATATGTCCAGGAGGATGTTTCCATGGAGGTAGAGAGTGCTGATACTCGGTCTTCACCCGAGAATAGATACGAAGGAACCTCCAAAGATTCGGAACCGAACGGAAGTGATGAACCTCTTGATATTAGCACAGGAAATCCCAACTCTTCGAACACTTCGAAGACTCCCCAAGTAAGTACATATCTTGTAACCTTTTCATAGAAGTATGAAATTTCTGATTTGTGAGTGAATGAATGAGAATCCATGTGTATGCACGAAAAACTTGGTCAAATTTCACTGTCAGAAAATTCAGAACTCAGTATTTTAGCAAAAACGCCGTAAAACCTTCATCTGGAGTCAGATTTTCATCATCTGCATATGCATCCTCATGCCCAGGAAATTTACAAGCTTTGTTAATGAAGCTTTTTAAGTTTTGAGCACGTTCAGGGCCTGAAAAAGGCAAAATACTAAACTTCCAGGAGACTTTCAGAACTTTTTCGGATGGTATGTTTCTCGATGTTTTGGACACATCTCCTTGATCGTTCATCGGATTGTTATGAAATTTTGACACGTTGTAGAGGAAATGAATACGAAGAGAATGGTGTATAACCCATACTCAGATTCCTTGTAGATTGCTCCCAGTTCGTCTTTTAGTACAGGGCATAGTACAGTTTCTCCTGACGAGGTTACCGTAAAACATATTTTCATGACTTTCATGCCATTTTCTCATGTCTTGGGTGCATGATGATGAACTTTGATGATGTTGCATTGCTTGTATATTGTATCTTATAATCTCACTTGGTTTCATGCTAAAATGACTCTAACCTCATGTAATCTTCGTACTAGGTGTTGAATACCGAAGTTGAGGATATTGAAACCAATGAAGATAACTCGAACTGTCCTGGAGTTATTGATGAAGAGACAAACATACCTGAACTTCAAGGCCATGATAAGTTGTCACTGAAGTTATGGAAACCCAGATTGTTGCTGCTATAGAAGAAACCGAAACACCAGTAGAGAATACTGAAGAAATTGTTGTAGAAGTTGCTCCAGTAATTGAGAACCATATAGTGGTGCATGAATATCCAAGTGCAGGAGTTGATTTTGATCCTCTCTTTGATGCTTCACTCCCGTATCATGAACTAGTAGGTGGGTTCAACATTCCCATTGGATATGCAGGCTCGTACGACAAAAAAAAAGGAAGAAGTTTAGTCACATAATTGTGGACAGGAACCCTGGGCGTGCTTATGCTTTAACAATGCAAGTAAGTGTACTCTTGCGTGTTGTAAGTGATATATGTGCTATTCCCAGGAATACCGTGACTCCATATGTACTCTTTGATTGGGAGTTCAACTTGGAGAATTCTGAGAGACTTGGTTTCAACGTGAAGTGGCTTCGCAAACAGATAAATGCCATCAAGGACTCATGTGAGAAGAACACCCTTTCCAAATGATGATGTAATGGAGAAGGAACAGAGAGTTGCGAAGCTGACTTAAGAGTTGAATATGGAGAAGGCGGCTTTGCAGGCTTTGAAGGATGCAGAGGCGCAAAAATCTTTCTTTGCTGATTTTCTCTGATTTATTTTCCATAATATCTTGAACTTCTGAACTTCTGAGAGATGTGAGGTCTTTATTTGGGTTTTGATATTGGCTGATTATTTGGTGGTAGGTGATTTGAGGATTTTGTTTTGTACTTGGTAGAAATTTTATTTTAAATAAAATGAACTGAATTTTGATAAATAGCTGAATTCAAATACTGATTGCAAGTATTGCAAACGTTTTGGAGGAATTGAAATACAATGAAATAAAATCCTAAATGCCAAATCCAGACGTCATGAGTGCTCAAACGTCTTATACCTCAAATGCCCAATAATTTCAGACAAATGCTTTAAGCCAATTCTCGTGAATTACTGGCAGGGTTCTGCCATCTGTGTTGATCACTTTGTAGTATCCTCCAGTTATGGACTTAGCAACCATAAATGGTCCTTCCCAATTGGAGCTCCTTCCAGAATGAAGATCTCGTTTAGTCGCCTTGAGAACCAAATCCCCTTCCTTGAATTTGTTCGGCTTAGTAGTTCGCGCCTTGAATATTTTTTGCTGATTCCATGGTTGTGGCACATATGGACATTCGTGTAGAGGAGAGTGTCTAGCATACTGTCTGTCTGCCTAGCCAGGTCTTCAGCAATAAACCTCTTGATAGAATGATCAACTTGGAGAGACTCTGAACCCAACCATTGGGTATAATATTGGTGAGATGAAGTTATCTATTCGTAGATTTTGGTAATTGCTAAATTGTTCATGGGGAGAAGTCCCTGGATCAAAGTAGCATATTTGAACATTGGTAATACTGGAGCATGAAGAGGAATAAGACTTTCCTGAGCTCGAAACCTTTTGACAAAGGTATGTGTACTTTCTCCAGGTTCTTGCGTAAGTCCCATCAAGGTTTTAACTTCCTCCAGATGCTCAAATGGTGGGGCATCCTCTGCTTCCCCTGACTCAAAGTCTTCTACGACGGCAGAATGTGCTGAAGGCCTTGGAGATATCCTTCCAGCATGAATCCAAGTTCTTCCAAGGACCATGTCATATCTTGGGTCTTCCCGGATTATGTAAAACTTGGTCTCAGTGCAGGCCAAACTTTCTGTAACTTTGAGAATGATGAAGCCGTATGCATCTCTGGAAATCCCTTCGTGGTCTCTGATTGCTATGGGAGCGTGAGTAGCCTCTTGTCGAGTAATGTCGGCGGCTCTGAGAGTTTTTAAAGGGATGATGTTGACAGCGGTACTGACATCAACAAATTCCCTTTTGAATTCATTTCCTTTAATATGCACTATGGTGAGCAGTCCCAAGTCATACATTTCTTTGTCGGTGACTGAAGGTTCAGGAGGCGCTTCTGGAATCAGTAGGCGATTCCCAGACACTATGTCGTTCAACTCCACAAAAATGTCTGCTCTTTGTGCTTTCAACAGATAGAGAAATTCGCAGATATGCTCTATCAATGGCTGAACTGCTTCCTTGACTGGTGCTTCGGAGATGGAGAAAGTTCTGACAGGAAGAGGATCTCTGTGCACTCCTTCGGCTCCGAGATTAAGTTCTCTTGAATCAACCCTTTCTCTGAATATGCGCTTCAAAACTTTGCAGCTACTTGTGGGGTGATTGACGAACCTGTGGAATCGGCAATAATGAGGATTTTCCATGTCTTCCTCAGTTGGGCCTCTCCTGACATATGGAAATTTGATTGCACCATCTTGGATCCAGGCATCTAGTAGTTCGAGCACTTCTCCAATGGGGAGAGGAAAGTCAGGTGCATCTTGATCAGGAGTTTCTGTATGTTGGCCAGGAACCCGCGCCTCTGGTTTGTCCTTATTTTGCGTCTTTGGAGGAGCTGAGGTATGCTTGTTTGGGGTTTCGGACTTGCGCTTGCTCTCTTCTACAACATTGTTTGTGGAGGGCTGCAGGTTGTACTGCTTATTGATCAGACGTCTGCTTCCTCGAGTGTCTCGTGATTCTTCAGTCTTTGTGGATTTTATCCTTTCCAATAGAGCAGGTGCAGTGGTTGCTGATCTATTCGCGGCTTCGTGAAGCTCTGAGAAAGTCTGGAATCGAAGATTTTACAGTAGAGCTCTGCAAACCGGGAGCATGCCATTGATGCACAAATCTATTAGCTGTTGCTCCGTGACATTTGGATCATGACAGTCCAGGGCCTGGACTCTGAATCTTTTCACGTAGTCATTGGGATTTTCACTGACCCTTTGAAACATTCTTCCAAGGTCAGAGAAAGTAACTTGCTCTGAAACGAAGAAGTACTTCATATAGAAGGCGTTAATCATTTCTCCCCAATTGTTGATAGTCCCTGGTGCGATGTTGTTGTACCAGGTGTACGCTATGCCTTTCAAGGATTTTGAAAACTCCTTGAGTCGAACGACATGGTTATGTTCATGTTCTCCCAAGGCTTCGAGTAAACGAGAGACGTGTTCTCGAGTATTTCCAGTTCCATCATATAGAGTGAAAGTTGGAGAAATGTAACCTTTGAGAAGGGGAATCCTCTGCGTAGCGGAAGGATACGGAGGTTGGTAACGATGGACATGTGATGTCTTGTCCTTTCCACGGTTCTCCAAAAGACGCTCCAAGTCTTCCCGAGTAATGAAATTTGATAACTCTTTTGCTGATGAATCGCCTGAAGCTTTGCCGGTTTCGTCATCATCCACTGTATGAATTGGAATTACTTCAGGATCATCATCTGAGGATTTCTCCTTATCTTTTCCCTTTCCTTGAGTTTTCTCTGACATCTTGTCAGTGAGAGTCTTCAAATGATCAAATAGCTTCTTCTGTGCTGCAGCCATATCTGCCCGATTCTTTGTGAAAGTTTCTTGCTCTTTGATAAGATCAGCAATGGTAGGTGGTGGGTTTCCTCTGTCTTCTTCAGGGTGTCGTCCGAACAGAGGATGACCTCCAGTGTCAGCGTGAGGAGGAGTAATTTCACCACTGTCAGTGTTGGAGGCCGGAATTGTTTCCGGGATATCTTCATTGTTGTTGTTGCTAGTGCTAGCACCGTTTGTATTGGAACCTGTAACTAACCCAGACCTAAGACCATCCATCTTGTGGAATCGTGAGATTTCAACCGAGAGATTAACCTCCCACTGTGGTCGCCAATCTGTAGATGGGGAAAAACGATTTGCTAGTTTTTACGGAATTGAAGAGTCAAACGTGTGGAGACTCCTTGAACCGAGCGAAATGTTGAACCTCACACAGATGCACTGCAAGAAGGGAGTGCTTTAAGTTCAAGAGGTCAATCTGTAGTACTCCGGCCTAAACCAAGAACAATGGCCGTTCCAGAGTAAATTCGGTCACACTAGAGGATGGGTTGATCTGTAGGAGGGAAGCTGAGAAATACGTGAGATCAATGGTGATCTGAGAATGTAGGTGTGTTGTGAATTCAGCGTAAGAACGCTCTGAATGATTGAATTTTGCTCAATTGAGAGTGAATGCTCAGACGATGAGTTCGTGTAGACGAAAGATTGTCTGTATGAACTTCCTAAGAATTCTTTTAGACGAATGTTCGAGTGTTCGAATCTTGTTCTTTCAATCAGGATTCAGAGACATTTTATAATGCCGTAGTTGAAAACACCATGATCCCATGAAGTGTGACAGTTGATGGAATCAGAGAGTGGGGAAGTGGGCAATCGTGTTAAAACCAATTTCTCATCGTGCGGAGACTTGGTTAATTTTCCAACCACTACTTTGCTGACTCTTCCAACTGATTGCACGACTTGCTCACATTCTCATCGCGGGTGAACAAACGTGCCGTAGACCGCCAGACCAAAACCCTAGTTAATATTCCCCTATGTGACACGATTGAAATCTCGTGATTATGGAGTCAGTTGCTTACTTTATGGGACGATGAGTCCATGTATTGCTGAGTTGAACATGATTTGCAAATGTTCTGAAACTCATGAATTTAATGCGTCTGCTGAGACGAGGTATTATTGTACGAGCAAACTGTGTTGCTGAATTGTTGAATATTTGATAGTTGAACCAATATTCTTTAATTTGAGAAAATATTGCCGATTCGAGCGAATATTGCTAGTTTGAGCAAATATTGCTCGTTTGATGAATTGTTGGTAGCAGGACCAAATAAAATATTAATTTAAGTTGTTGACTGCTGGGCCGAGAAAAATAAATAAAAAATGTTGATCATGGAATCAACATAAAATTATAAGAGTATTTGAATCTGCTCAGAATTACGTTTCTGCAAAGCTCCGGATTCAAAACCCTAATTTTACCGAAATGATGATTTATTGTAAATCAACGCAGGGACCGGATACATGGGATGATGGGTTCACCATATAACTCCCATATGCTCGAATGAGCAAAAAATACCAAAGTCTCTTGAGGACCAATTGGTGAAAGAATGATTAAATGCTGGTTTAATCATTTATTAAAATAATGCTCGTGTGAGCGACAAATAATAGAACTTGACAATGGATAATGAGGGACCGACCAAGAGGTCATGGGACCGGTTCTTGGTGGCCGCGAGACCAATGGATGGTCGTTTGAGCAAACTTCCAATTGTTTGGAAAGAGTTTGAACCTAATACGAGCAACTGAGCAAATTAGGTTAAAATCATTAAAATATGTGGGACCAGTTGTTTTCAAGCCTTAGGGTCACCCTTGGTCGGTCAAGGGGATGTTCCCGTGTCACCATGGTGTCCGTGCTTCAGTCCTGAGAATTTTGATATTTCCTGGTGCGCGTTTGAGCAACATTTTGAGAAAATATGCAAAATCCAGGGTTTTGTTGAAACTGGGAAAATACATGAGATGATGAAAATAATAAATAAAACAGGGAATTGCAAGGTGTGGGACCGTCCCGGTTGACAAGCACGGTCCCACATACTTTCCCAGTTTTATGTAATTTTATGTATTTTCTCTGATTTGAGGGAAATTCCATGAAACTAGAGAGTTTTATGAAATTAGGGAACTTCCATGAGATGAGGGAGACAAAATAATAATAAAATAGGGAATGATGAAGTGTGGGGACCGGCAATGGCCAAGGCATGGCCGGACGGCCAGCGGGCACGGTCCCAGGCACTCTTCCCAATTTCATGTAATTTTTTTATGATTTTTGTAGGATCCAAATATCGCACAAGTATATGTAAGTGTGCGAGATTCATAAAAGGCTGTGCGATAATGTCGCACGGAGAATAGGAAATAAAAGGAAATATGAGCTGTCATCCACTAAGTAGCATCCTATATAAAGAGAAAGGTATGAGAGAGAAAAGTAACTGGTATTATTATCTTCTTATTCTTCCCCAAAAACCAGAGAGAGAGCTCCAAATACTCATTAATGGAGTCTCAATGTAATTCAATGATCATATTGAAACCTAACCCCGTGGATGTAGATCAAATTGATCGAACCACGTAAATCTTGTGTCTTATTTTCTATTTTCATTATCTTTATCTTTATTTTCATATCAAATAAGTTTAGATCTAGAAATCATAGTCATGATAATACAAGGGGTGTGTTGTAGGATTTCCTGCAACTACATAATGGCGCTAGAAACAGGGAACAAGTAAAGGATTTATCCTTCCTGTAACTTGTTGATTCAAGAAATTTTCATGAAGATTAGCTACTGTTCATTTTTTTCTAGATCTACAAAATTTAGGTTCAAAAATGGAAATTTTATGGAAGAAATCACACTTTCAGGGAGTAAACATCATCAACAATTCAAAGACATGAAAAGAGTGAGAGAAAAAAATTAGTTGTTGTGGTGAAATTTAAGGAGAAAATGGAAGTTTCAGTGGAAGATTTTCATGTTTAGGAGAAGAAGGCAAATGTGAAAGAAGTTAAGGAAGGACGAAGAAAATATAAGAGGCAGATGCTGCAATTTCTATCACAAACAGGAATTCGCACAAATGGTTTGAGCTGGAGCGAGTAAGCGATAGGTCACGGGTTCGAATTTCGCAGAGACACATATTTTTCATTTTCTTCTCATTTGCATGGGAGAATAAAAGAATAAGAGAAAAACATTGTGCGTTTATTTCACAAAGAGATTCTTGAACAGTTGGTCAAGAGAACAATATGTACATTCGTGGTCGCAAGTTCGAACTTCCCTGCGAGCATAGTTTTCTTCTTTTTACAGATAGCGAAAAATGAATAATTTTTCGCAATATTGTTTCATTAGTTCGCAAACAAGAGGTAGCACAGTTGGTCAAGCTTCGCTAGAGTGAGTTGTAAGACTCGAGTTCGAATCCCTCATCAAGCTTAATTTTTCGCACATTTTTGAAATCCTAAAGGCGAAGAAATGGAATAAAGTACATCATTGTGTGTTTCTTTCGCAAGCAACAAGTAGCGCAGATGGTCAGAGAAGGAGTATGCAAACTAGAGGACATGGGTTCGATTCTCCCTGCGACCAAATAATTTTTGCTTCGCAAATATTCATTTCACAGAGTTGATATTTGATTACTTCGCACAGTCTTTGATTATTTCGCAAGAGAGGGTTAGCATAGTTGGTCAGGAGGCATGAATGCAGGCAGCAGGTCGCGGGATCAATTCTTGCTTCTCGCATGTTTATTTTTATTATGCGAAATTTATACAGAATTGCCTCTTACACATTTGGAATTTGATTACTTCGCAAGAACTTTGATTATTTCGCAAAAGAGGCTTAGCACAGTTGGTATGGTGCGAGAAAATCCAAGAAGCAGATCAAGGGTTCAAGTCTCACTTCTCACACTTCATTTTGCTGCGCGAATAAAAAGATAAGTACCACTTCCTTGTTCAACATTTTACTTTATACTAAGAACGAATAAAAAGATTTTTGATTTGATTTACAAAAAAGCGATTCAATCGCACGATTACAAAGATTTCAAGATTTCAAAGATTATAAAGATTACTAAGATTTCAAGATTACAAAGACTTCAAAATTACAAAGATTGAGAGGTTTTAAAATTACAGAAAACTGAGAAAATTTAATTTATATGTTTCTCTAGAATATTTCTTTTACAAAGAATAAAAAGATTTTTGATTTGATTTACAAAATGCGAAACAATCGCAGAATTACGAAGATTTCACAATTACAAAGATTTCAGAATTATAATGTATTAGAACTTCTCTTGAATATTTACTTTGCTTCAAATGATATGATATTATGAGAATGAAAGAATGAATGAAAGAATAAAAGAACAAAGAAACGCGAAAATTTTCGCAAGAGACAATCTAAGATCCATAAAAATCTAAGATTAGAATGGGGCGAACCTTTATGGCGTACACCCTAGTTCGCGAATAAAATTTCGCAAGAGGCAAATGTAAGACCTAAAGTACGTCATAGAAGGGGGTACATGTAGCATGACTCAGGGAAAAGGTTATACCGCCCCTGGAACCTGAGTCATGGAGATTTGGGGTCAATAAAGCCCATCCGGGAGAGGCACCTTGGATTCTCAGCCTAAGCATATGACTTAGGTTGGGAGACAAAGGTAATAAGGACTCTCCCAAGGAGTGCAGAATATTCAAGGCGCCGAGGTACACGGTTGAGTCAAGAGTGCCAGGGGTGTTTGAAGCGTCCTTGCCATTCTTGACAAGTCTTGGCTTATACTGCACTCGGCCCGAAGAAAACCCCACTTAGGGTGCAGTCTCGTAACCATAAGCCCAATAGGTAAAAGGGATAAGAGGCTGCGAAAACAACTGGTTGTTGTTAAGACCGAATGGGAGGAGATAACCTTGTATGGTAGAAGTACGCCTCCTTGAAGGGGCGACCAGGGGGGAGATAAGGGCGAAACCCTCCATTAGGGAGCTGATAAGTGTCTTAAGACGCAAATGTCATGAGGCTTTTTACTCGCAAGGGTATTAAGGCTTGTCATATTTGTGCAACAATTCTGAAGAGGCAATAATACTAGAGAAAAAGATAAGACGAGATCAATGGGTCATTACATGAAAGTGTGAAGACGTCCTGCGATTTCGTCGCAAGACGGCAATGTCATGGGCTTTATTTTCGCAAGAATATTTAGGTTTGTCATATTGTCGCAACAATCCTGGAGAGGCCATAATACAAAATAAAAAGTTAAGGCAAGATCAATGGGTTTTTGCATGAAAGTGCAAAGACGTCCTGCGATTTTGTCGCAATGACAAGAGGTGGCAAAATAAGACCTTTAACTAGGAAGGCAAAATAAGATCACATAAGAAAATGAGTAAGCAAGTAAGCTTGCGAGAATGATTATATGTAAGCAAACAAGCTTGCGAATATGTACATGGAAATGAAACTGAGGCAGTGAAAATGCCGCAGACTTGATATTATGATCATACTGTTATGAGATACTAATAGTGCAGGAAAAAGGAAAGATGAAACACAAGTAAGAACTTGTGAGGAACAATAACTACACGAAGAGGAATGCATACACTAAAGAAAAAGCCAGAGAAATGGAGAATGGAGGCAATTTAAAGCTACATCAATTTTAGCGTGCAAAATGAGCTAAGTAACGCAAACATTAGCTATACATTGCAATAGATAATCATTCTCATCATACAAACATCATACTCGCATCATAAAAGCATTGCATAAGCATTTCATAGCATAAACATCGCATACACATTTCATAACATAATCATCACATAAGCATTATATTCGCACAAGTACTTTACAAAACTGTACAGAATAATATTGCAGAACTTCGCAATAATATCGCAGAATTTTTCAGAATTTCGCAGAATTATTAAGAATTTCGCAGAATTTTTCAGAATTTCGCAGAATTATTCAGAATTTCGCAGAATTATTCAGAATTTCGCAGAATTTTTCAGAATTTCGCAGAATGTGTCAGAATTTCGCAGGATTATTCAGAATTTCGCAGAATGTGTCAGAATTTCGTAGGATTATTCAGAATTTCGTAGGATTATTCAGAATGTGTCAGAATTTTGCAGAATGTGATTATTTCACAGAATGTGATTATTCCGAACGATATGATCATTTCGCTCAATTATTTCGCACAATTATAAGAAACTTGAAGAGATTATATTATCGCATGAGAACAAAACATGAGACAGAGGAAAGATGAGAATGAAGAAATAATTCGCACATTCAACATTTTCTCAAAGATTCTACCCACATAGATAAAGAACAGAGGCAACTATGGATTACCAAGAAAACATTTTATGTTCTTTATCTTCTCGGCAAGAATCACCAAAAATGGAGTAATAATTTCGCATGAATAGAGGCAATACTTATTATTCTCATTCAAGGACGGATACTTCTTACATTTCGAGAATTGAATATTTCTTATACTTCATCAAGGATACTTCGTGCTTCTTATACTTCTTCAAGGATACTTCATACTTCGCATACTTCAAAAGATGATACTTCTTATTTACTTTGCAACATTCCGGAACTTCACAAAAGAATAGAGGGAAAGTACGTACTTTTCAAATCCAGTATTCTTTCGCTCGTTCCTTCATCAACAAAGATCAAAGACTACTCCAACAACACGTATCTCGCTCCAACAACTACAACAACGGATTTTTTCCTGAAGATCGCTCTTCAAGCAATATTCAAGAAAAAAGAGGCGAGATGTAGGATCAAAATATCGCACAAGTATATGTAAGTGTGCGAGATTCATAAAAGGTTGTGCGATAATGTCGCACGGAGAATAGGAAATAAAAGGAAATAAGAAATAAAAGGAAATATGAAATAAAAGGAAATATGAAATAAAAGGAAATATGAGCTGTCATCCACTAAGTAGCATCCTATATAAAGAGAAAGGTAGGAGAGAGAAAAGTAACTAGTATTATTATCTTCTTATTCTTCCCCAAAAACCTGAGAGAGAGAGAGCTCCAAATACTCATTAATGGAGTCTCAATGTAATTCATATGTAATTCAATGATCATAGTGAAACCTAACCCCGTGGATGTAGATCAAATTGATCGAACCACGTAAATCTTGTGTCTTATTTTCTATTTTCATTATCTTTATCTTTATTTTCATATCAAATAAGTTTAGATCTAGAAATCATAGTCATGATAATACAAGGGGTGTGTTGTAGGACTTCCTGCAACTACAATTTTAGAGAATTTTCATAAAATCAGAGAGATTTGTTGAAACCAAGGTATTTTGTTGAAATCAGGGAGTTTTCATGGAATCAGGAAAACAAAACAACAAATAATAATAAAATAATGGGCGTATGGGACCGGATAGGGCATGGCCGGTCGGCTAGAGCTCGGTCCCACAAGTTTTCCTAATTTTATAAAATTTTCTATGATTTTAGAGAAGATTTATGAAATTAGGAAATTTTCATGGTTTTAGGGAAAATTCATGAAATCAAGGAATTTTCATAATTTGAGAGGAATAATAAAATAATGGGACGTGAGGTGTGGGACCGGCCACGGCTAGGGAATGGCCGACCGGCTGGTGCTCGGTCCCGCGACACCTTTCCCTAATTTTATTATATTTGATAAAATCATGAGATTAAAGAATTTCCTTGAAACGAAGGAGATTTGCTCGAATGAGAGAATTTTCATGTGATCAGGGAAAAATAATAAAATATGACAAAACATAAAATTGGCCGTGGGACTAGTCACGGCATGAACGGCCGGCTGGTGAGCCCAGCCCCTTGGCGCCTTTGCCAATATTTTATTATTATTATTTTTCCTTCCTATTTTGCATAGGTTCATCGTTCATTAGTATTTTTTTTTAAATGCTCGTTTGTGCATTCAAAATGCTGGTCTGTGCATTATTGATAAGTACACTTGCACCATTTTATTCAGGGCTTATTCGATGCTCAGATGCCTGTTTCATTGAATATTTATCACTAACCCGTAGAATTCTGCTGGGAAGAACCACGAATTGAAGTGACGAAATATAACGAAGAATTGTAGAATATTGCTGGATATTCAGATGATTAAAGATAATTAATTGATGGCTCTATACTAGCAGGGCTTCTTATCTAGAAGCATTAATTATCTGAGGGTTGAACAATATGAACTTGCTAGAGTGTCATATTCCTCTTGTATAGTCAGGAAAAACCTGGTTGCATCCTGAAGACGTTGTCGCTCTATACTAGCAGTTATGCTGTCTAGGAGCCGTCTAATCTTTCGATTATATACAGTATGAGATGTGACGTGGTCTCAGCTGGGAGACTACACATCTACATCTTCTCTGAAAGATCTTTCTCCATCATAGGTTTTATGGCATGAGCTTTCATGCTTTATTGAGAGACATGAGTCTCAATACTCATTCGATTGCCAGATCCGGAGTAATTACTAAAATTGCTCAGTATTCATGAGATGCGCCGTGGCCTCAGCTGGGAGACTGCACATCTACATGTACTCTGAGAGACAGCCTTCTCAGTCAGAGATTTATGGCATGAGCTTTCATGCTTTAATGAGAGACATGGGCCTCAATACTCATCTGATTGCCAGATCCGGAGTACAATTTTATAATTTTACCCTTTGTCGAAAATCCACCATCTACACTTATGCTTGTGGCTCTCCAGGGATATCCTTGAAGATTGTGGACACTTATTAAATCTGTTTGTGATTCGTTTCACCATAAAGATGGATAAAGGAGAGAAACTTCTCATTGGTAGTCTATTCCTGGGTTCGCTGTTTTCCAACTTAGACTCTTTAGTTATAGACTCCAGTATCTCTGATGGCTTCATGAAAGTTGAGACATATGCCAATACCATTTTCCTCCAAGCCTTGATGTGGGAGCATCTTGAGAGTTATGCCCCATTCCCCGTAGCATCTTGAAAAGCCCCAAGGTCGACACTCGTCATGCCTTCCTTGAGAAGAACAACGCCAGGATCATGCGCTGGTCTAGAAAAAAGCCTCAATATAAGATATGAATTACTGACGTTTTGGACATTGAATCCGAGTTCAACTTTCGCCTCTGGGTGTCGGTTCCTTCCCTCTTCTCACAGCTGATCACTTTTAATACTGCTGAAGAGAATATCACGTTGAGTACTGGTGATGGTCTGAGCGAAGGAGAGAGATCTTTTGTCTTGAGTTGTAATCCTGGTTTCTTGATATCAGTAATGAATGGAGAATTCCAGGTAGAAGAATACAACATTGATAGAGCAACTCGACAGATGGGTCTTGATCAGTGTGTCTCGGGCCATCGAGTAAATAAGCCAGAGATTGAGTACCTGAAGGCTCACTTAGACTGCATGCATGTGGAAGGAAATTATTATTTATTTCCGTGTTTTGACCGAGATAACTTCGTAACCCCAGGTTACATAGACTTCTGGCGTCAGCAACTTGAGTGTGTGTACGAGTTTGCAATGGATGTTAAGTCCCCAATTCGAGAGTTTCCTTCCTATGATATGAGTTCTGATCGACCCAGGCTGAGATACCTTTCCAGTGGCGACAAAAGGAAGACGTCACCAAATACGACGCATGTGAGTGCCTTTTTTATGATTTTAGCCAAAGTATGTCAAACAAACTTTTAATTGTATTGTTGACCCTATGATAGGATGGTCGTGCTGTGAGACCTCGAATTGATGTAAACTCTCCAAACCTTCAAGAAAGTCCTCAGGGAGGATAAGGTAGGAGCAAGATATCTCATAGGATGATACCGAACAATATACATTCCCATGCCGCTTCTTTGGTGAGTTGTTAGCACTTTTCTTCATTGTTGCGACTTTCTCGTCCATGTGATTAGGATCTTAAAAGAATATTGTTAATTCGGTCCAGAATTTTGCTCCATCGGTTATTGATGGTCTTCGTTTTGCTCCTTGTCGAATAATTCAGGGATCCAGCACTGAGGAAGTCGACGTAAGTATTCCCTTTTCACGCTAATCATTGTAACCTGCCTTCGGATGAATAGTGATGATTGTTGTTGATATATTCAGGAGGAAATCATTACGGATAATCAGCATTTTCATGAGGCACACTCTTCTTTGGGGCACGAGAATATGGAGAACGCTAGAAATCCTAAACCGAATGAAGATAGTGGAGTTGCCAATGAGGATTCTGGCATTACCGAACCTTCAAATAATTTAGAGACCACTCTAGTAAGTGTACCTCATGTAATTTCTTCATAGAAGTATGATATTTATGATTTGTGAATGCATGAATGAAAACCCATGTGAATATACAAGTAATTTTGCCGAAATACGTCACCAAAAAATTTCAGACTTCAGCCTTTTAGTAAAAATGCTGTAGAATCCTCGTCTGGAGTTGTATTTTCGATATCTGCATATGTATCCTCAAGCCCAGGAATTTCCAAGCTTTCTCAAGGAAGATTTTTGACTTTTGAGCATGTTTAGGGCTTGAAAAAGACGAAACAGTAAAGTTCCAGGAAACTTTCAAGATTTTTCCAGATTGCATGTTGCCCAATGTTTTGGCCACATCTCCTCGCTCGTTCATCCGATTGTTATGAAATTTTGACATGTTGTATAGGACTCCCATATGAAGAGAATGGTGTATAAATAAACTCTATATTCCTTACCAATTTTTCCCAGTTCGTCATTGAACACAGGGCAGTGTAAACTTTCTTTAGCTGAGCTTGTTTGAAAACATGTTTCATAACTTTCACACTACTTGTGCGTGTCTTAGATGCATAATAAGGAACTTAGATGATGTTACTTCACTTAATTTCTAAATTTTATGGTTGTATTAGATTTCCATGCTTGAATCATTCTAATCCCATGTAATCTTCACATTAGGTGCCAAATGTCGAAGTTGGGAATAACGGATCCAATGGTGACAGTTTGGGAAATCCTGGAGCTGTCAGTGATGATATCTCCATCCCTGCACCTCAGGGTCATGAAATGCTGGTTGTTGATGCATTAGAGGTGGCGGAAACTCCAGTTGTGCCTGAGATGGTGGAAACCTAATCAAGAATGGAGAATACTGCTCCAGAGGAAGCCGTGCCTATGATTGTTGAGGTTGCTCCAGTGATCGAGAACCGTATGATAGTACATGAATAATCTACAACAGATATTGTTTATGAGCCTCCATTTGGTGTTTTACTCCCGTATCACGTATTGGTTGGCGGATTCAGCGTTCTTACTGGGTATGCCAATATGCATGAGAAGTTGTGGAAGATGTATGGCCATATTGTCGTTACAAGGGATCCCGAACGAAGTTATTTTTTGATAATGCAATTAGGAAACATATTGCGTGTCATAGATGATATTCGTGCCAGACCCAGAAGTACCGTTACTCGAGATGTACTCTTTGATTGAGAGTACAACTTGGAGAAACCCGAAGGACTTGGCTTCAATCTAAAGTGGCTTCGTCAAAAGCTCGAGGCTATCAGGAAAGCAGTTGATGGTGATGCTCCTTTCCCCACTGGTGATGCCGTGTTGAAGAAGATGAACTAAGTTGTCGAACTGACCAAGAAGCTGGAGGCGGAAAAGGCATCCTTGAAAGCCTTGGAGAAGGCAGAGGAGCAGAAATCTTACTTTGCCGACTTCCTTTAGTTTTCCTTTGATAATATCTTGAACTTTGAACTTCTGAGAGACGTGAGCTTTTATTTTGGGTTTTGATTTTTGATAAGTTCTGAGTTTATGAGTGGTTGAGGATTTTCTTTTGGATTTGATAGAGATTTTTCTTAAATAAAAAAACTTTGATAGAATGCTGAATTTCAAATACTGGGTGTAAGTATGCATACGTTTTGGAGGAATTGAAAATACAAGTAAAAGAAAATCCTAAGATGCAAAACGTCAGATGTTTTGAGCGTTTGCTTTGGACACAAAACACTCAATGCCTCATGCTTCATGCGTCGAAAATTTTGAGCCAATTTTCATGAATCATTGGTATACTAGTCTTTCCCTTGATGTCAGCCAATTTGTAGTATTCTCCAGCAACTGACTTAGCAATCATAAAAGGTCCTTCCCAGTTAGAACTCTTTGTGGAATGTAAATTGCGTCTGGTTGCCTTAAGAACTAAATCTCCTTCATGAAATTTGTTAGGCTTGGTTGCCCGTGCCTTGAATATCTTCTGTTGGTTCGGAATTCCTCGTGGATTCCACGTTGGTGGAGCTTTCCAATTTTGCGGCACATGTGGACACTCATGCAAGAGAGAGTATGATGGGTATCGCTTGTCAAACTGAGCCATGTCTTCAGTGATAAACCTTTAAATGGGGTTCTTAGTTGGAAGAGACTCCAACCATTCAGTGTCGTATTACTGAGGAGAGACTATCCACTCATAGCATTTGATGATAGCTTGGTCATGAGTGAGATTAAGTCCCCGGATAAAGGTAGCATATTTGAAAGTCGATAATATAGACGTATGAGGGGGAATTAGACTTGCCTGAGTGCGGAACCTTATGACAAATTCATGTGCACTTTCTTCAGGTTTGTGTGTGAGTTCCATCAGGGTTTCGATGTTTCCCAAATGCTCGAAAGGTTGATCATCTTCCGAGTAAGAACTTTCTTCGACAGAGAATTGTGCAACTGAAGATGAAGATATAACAACAACTTTCCCATCATGAATTCGTGTTCGCCCAAGAATCATGTCAAACCCGGGTGTTTGAGGGCGAAAACGTTTTCTGTTGATTTTGGTAATTTCGGGTGTGTGGGTGAGAAATGGATTTAAACCCTAAACAATGTACTGCAAGGGAGTACTTTAGATTCGAGAGATCAATCTGTACAAATTTGTCCTAAACTAAGAAATGGATGTTCCAGACTTGCTTCGGTCACAAAGTGAAGGATAAGGGTTGGTTTTGGGGAGGGAAGCGTAGAGAGTATTGAGACCAGAATAGTTGATTCTGGAAGAGTAATTGTTTTACGACTTTTATCAGAAAGTGGGAAGCTAACAGATGAGAGAGATAGCAAATGTTTTCTGAGTGTTGTACGCTCCTGACCAGAACTTGTTGTTCGGTGGAAATAGGTAATACCTAATTATATAAGTCGAAGTGAAACATACTTTGGTCTCGTAAGAAATGGAAAACGGATGAGTAAATGGGAGGAGGTGGTAACAGGTAACGCCTGAAATTGATGTTCCATAAAAGAAAGCGTTTCACCATTTCAAAAAAAAATCTTTATGACACTGTCTTATAACGGGCGTAGTGTACGCCGCACGCTGTAAACCGCCAAACCAATACCCAATGAGCATCCCCGAGTTTGTGACATGTGTTGATATCTCGAATGTTTTCGTGGAAAACATGTAACATGTTGCTGATGTTTGGCAAGTTGAGCTTGGGAGACTTGTCGGCTCGGTGGTGACCTTTGACGATCGAGATTTTGCATTTTGAGAGGAAGGGTAGCCGTTGATCGTTGCAAACCTTCGCTTGGTAGCCAGCGGCATGAAAGCATGGCCGACTTAGCTTTGATATGATTAGGCATGGCAAAGCTAGGATAGCGGCGTGGCTGGCATAGTTGGCATGCCTTGGCGTGGAGGTGTGGCTGGCGCGATATTCCATTGGCACATGCGGCATGGTTGGCATGCCTTGGCATGGCCAAAACTAGGGTTTTGGCGTTGGGTCAAAGGTTACCATGCGTTGGTTGGCGACCTTGGATGGCTAAGATTGGCGTCTCAGATGGAAGGAAGGCCGTTGATCGTTGCAACCATTCGTTTTGGTAGCCGTAGAGGGAAGGCCGTCATGGTTTGGTTTAGGCGTGGCAAGGTGGCTGGCACGACATGCCATTGGCGCATGTGGCATGATAGGCATGCCTTGGAACGGTTTAGGCGTGGCCAAAACTAGGGTTTTGGCATTGGGCCAAAGGTTACCATGCGTTGGTTGGTGACCTTGGACGGCTAAGATTTGCATCTAAGATGGAAGGGTGGCTGTTGATTGTTGCACCCCTTCGTTTTGGCAGTCATAAAGAGAACGCCGGCATGGTATGGTTTAGGCGCGGCAAGGTGGCTGGCACGGCATGCCATTGGCACATGTGGCATGGTCGGCATGCCTTGGAGCGGTTTAGGCGTTGGGCCAAAGGTTACCATGCGTTGGTTGGTGACCTTGGACGGCTAAGATTTGCATCTAATATGGAAGGGTGGCCGTTGATTGTTGCAACCCTTCTTTTTGGAAGCCGTAAAGGGAAGGCCGGCATGGTATGGTTTAGGCGCGGCAAGGTGGCTGGCACGGCATTCCATTGGCACATGTGGCATGGTCGACATGCCTTGGCGCGGTTTAGGCGTGGCCAAAACTAGGGTTTTGGCGTTGGGCCAAAGGTTACCATGCGTTGGTTGGCGACCTTGGATGGCTAAGATGGAAGGGTGTCCGTCGATTGTTGCAACCCTTCGCTTTGTCATCCGTAAAGGGAAGGCCGACATAGTATGGTTTAGGCGCGACAAGGTGGCTGGCACGTCATGCCATTGGCACATGTGGCATGGTCGGCATGCCTTGGCGCGGTTTAGGCGTGGCCAAAACTAGGATTTTGGCGTTGGGCCAAAGGTTACCATGCGTTGGTTGGTGACCTGTGACGGCTAAGATTTGCATCTAAGATGGATGGGTGGCCGTTGATTATTGCAACCCTTCGTTTTGGCAGCCGTAAAGGGTAGAGCCAACATGGTATGGTTTAGGCGCGGCAAGGTGGCTGGCACGACATGCTATTGGCACATGTGGCATGGTCGGCATGCCTTGGCGCGGTTTAGGCGTGGCCAAAACTAGGGTTTTGGCGTTGGGCCAAAGGTTACCATGGATTGGTTGGCGACCTTGGACGACTAAGATTGACGTCTCAGATGGAAGGGTGGCCGTTGATCACTGCAACCCTTCATTTTGGTAGCCGTATTGGGAAGGCCGACATGGTATGGTTTAGGCGCGGCAAGGTGGCTGGCACGGAATGTCATTGGCACATGTGGCATGGTCCGCATGCCTTGGCGCGGTTTAGGCGTGGCCAAAACTAGGGTTTTGGCGTTGGGCCAAAGGTTACAACGCGTTGGTTGGTGACCTTGGACGGCTAAGATTGGCGTCTTAGATGGAAGGGTGGTCGTTGATCGTTGCAACCCTTCGTTTTGGCAGCCGTAGAGAGAAAGCCGACATGGTATGGTTTAGGCCCGTCAAGGTGGCTGGCATGGCATGCCATTGGCACATGTGGCATGGTCGTCATGCCTTGGCACGGTTTAGGCGTGGCCAAAGGTTACCATGCGTTGATTGGTGACCTTGGACGGCTAAGATTTGCATCCAAGATGGATGGGTGGCCGTTGATTGTTGCAACCTTTCGTTTTGGCAGTCGTAAAGGGTAGGCCGACATGGTATGGTTTAGGCGCGACAAGGTGGGTGGCACGTCATGCCATTGGCACATGTGGCATGGTCAGCATGCCTTGGCGCGGTTTAGGCGTGGCCAAAACTAGGGTTTTGGCATTGGGCCAAAGGTTACCATGCGTTGGTTGGTGACCTTGGACGGCTAAGATTTGCATCTAAGATGGAAGGGTGGCTGTTGATTGTTGCAACCCTTCGTTTTGGCAGTTGTAAAGGGAATGCCGTCATGGTATGGTTTAGGCGCGGCAAGGTTGTATGGCACGACATGCCATTGGCACATGTGGCATGGTCGGCATGCCTTGAAGAGGTTTAGGCGTTGGGCCAAAGGTTACCATGCGTTGGTTGGTGACCTTGGACGGCTAAGATTTGCATCTAAGATGGAAGGGTGGCCGTTGATTGTTGCAACCCTTCTTTTTGGCAGCCGTAAAGGGAAGGACGACATGGTATGGTTTAGGCGCGGCAAGGTGGCTGGCACGGCATTCCATTGGCAAATGTGGCATGGTCGGCATGCCTTTGCGCGGTTTAGGCGTGGCCAAAACTAGGGTTTTGGCGTTGGGCCAAAGGTTACCATGCGTTGGTTGGCGACCTTGGATGGCTAAGTTTTGCATCTAAGATGGAAGGGTGGTCGTCGATTGTTGCAACCCTTCGCTTTGGCATCCGTAAAGGGAAGGACGGCATGGTATGGTTTAGGCGCGACAAGGTGGCTGGCACGTCATGCCATTGGCACATGTGGCATGGTCGGCATGCCTTGGCACGGTTTAGGCGTGGCCAAAACTAGGGTTTTGGCGTTGGGACAAAGGTTACCATGCGGTTGTTGGTGACCTTGGACGGCTAAGATTTGCATCTAAGATGGACGGGTGGCCGTTGTTGTTGCAACCCTTCGTTTTGGCAGCCGTAAAGGGTAGGCCAACATGGTATGGTTTAGGCGCAGCAAGGTGGCTGGCACGGCATGCTATTGGCACATGTGGCATGGTCGGCATGCCTTGGCGTGGCCAAAACTAGGGTTTTGACGTTGGGCCAAAAGTTACCATGCGTTGGTTGGCGACCTTTGACGGCTAAGATTGGCATCTCAGATGGAAGGGTGGTCGTTGATCGCTGCAACCCTTCATTTTGGTAGCCGTATAGGAAAGGCCGACATGGTATGGTTTAGGCACGACAAGGTGGCTGGCACGGCATGCCATTGGCACATCTGGCATGGTCGTCATGCCTTGGCGCGGTTTAGGTGTTGCCAAAACTAGGGTTTTGGCATTGAGCCAAAGGATACCATGCGTTGTTGGTGACCTTGGACGGCTAAGATTTGCATCTAAGATGGAAGGGTGGCCGTTGATTGTTGCAACCCTCCTTTTTGGAAGCCGTAAAGGGAAGGCCGGTATGGTATGGTTTAGGCGCGGCAAGGTGGTTGTCACGACATTCCATTGGCACATGTGGCATGGTCGGCATGCCTTGGCGCGGTTTAGGCGTGGCCAAAACTAGGGTTTTGGCGTTGGGACAAAGGTTACCATGCGTTGGTTGGCGACCTTGGATGGCTAAGATTTGCATCTAAGATGGAAGGGTGGCCGTCGATTGTTGCAACCCTTC